>NC_044502.1:13432521-13590021 GCF_902362185.1 Chanos chanos
TGTCCGTACATAACTAAGTAGTTTACACTCTGCTAGCCAGTGATTGGCCTCTCAGTCCCCCCAGTCTTAAAGGAGCGGCAGCCTTTTTAACAAGGTATTAACAAGGAAACATACACCACAAGAGTCTGTCCAACAAAATTAAAGACAATTTCTTTGTGCAAATGTTCTGGAGCCTGTGCAATGTCTCTGTAATTGTCAATGTCTCTGAAAATTTCAGTTTAGTGCTTGAAGGTAGTAAGAGCATATCAGAAAACAAGTGCTCAGCAGTATGCATGGGAAAATACATGTGAGACTCCTGTCACTGATTTGTATTCAGGTTTCAGGGGATCTGAACTTTATGACTGACAATAACTTGGGGCTTCTTTTTTACCCTAAAGGAAGAAGAGCTCCGTATTTGCAACCCAAGTATTGATCTAGATTTGATTCTCTTTTCCAAGAACTTTTTTGCATGTACTTTGTTGCCCTGGTCTTATTAGGGCTTTTTCAGCATATTCCCATGTGTCAGTTCTCTCTTCATCAATGTCTGTTGCTTCTGCATTTCAGAAGTAATTCAACATTTTGCAATGCAACTTAACTGGGTGGAGTACATTATATAACCAACAAATCAACAGAGGATCATAATACCTTATGATCTACAATATCAAATGCTTCACTAAAATCAAGTAATACAGTTCCAACCATCATTTTCTTGTCAATATAAGATAACCATTTGTCGCTCATCTCTGTCAGTGCTGTGCATGTTGAGTGATCTGCCTCGTAGGCATGCTGGAAATCAGAGTTTAATTCATTAAGTTAAAAAAATAGTGTCGTATCTGTTCAAGAACGACTTTTTCCATTAGTTTGCTCAACACTGGAATAATACTAATGGGCCTGCTATTGATAGCTGAGAAACTCTCCCGTCTGTTTTTTGGAACAGGTGTAACCTTGGCCGATTTCCAAGCTTGGGGAATAACCCCTCCTTCAGGCTCAAAATATGAAAATATGAAAATATGACATATTGGCAATGACATTATGTTCATTGCAACTTTAAGTAACCGTCGATCCAGATTATCCATACCAACTGGTTTATCATTGTTTAGCCCAGCAAGTAGTTTTTCCAACTTTCCAATCTCTATGGGTTGAAACCCAAAAACACATTTTTTGTTTCTCACAATCGAATTTTGTTTCTCACAATAGAATCTTGCCAAACAAGACCGCTCTTAGTAATGATTCACTGACAACATATGGCATATGGTTTACTCTTACATATGTCTCTGAGCATCAGTACATCTACCAAGAAATATATTCATTAATCCAAACAACATAAAACATTTTTTGACAACAAGCCCCCAAAGGAGTGAGACAAGCATCTCCATCTGACCTCTTGTGGTAATCTTTTGGATAGTGACCACATGGGTTGAACTAGCAACTCAAAAGCAGACAAAAAGCAATTTCTTTCCTCTTTGTAATCTTCTTTGTAAATCTGTCATTCCCATGTTTAGCTTAGATATTCCACAAAAATCTGAGTAATAATTATCCCCGAGTTTCTCCATGGTTTTATCAGACAATGCCTCTTAATATGCAGAAAGTAACTAGATTGTATTATGGGTTTCATCGACTTCAGGACTGTATTGATCAGGTGGGGAGTGCCATGTTTGTGACTAAGTTGGATCTTCTAAAGGTTACTAATCAGTCCTAGGGGATTGTTCCATTACTTTCTTATGCCTGTTGGTTGATCCAATTCTCCTGCTACCTCACAACATCTAATGAACAAGGTTTTGTTTGGTGTAAGAGGTTGCACTGCCTATTTGGATGACAAAGTAGCACCTGGGGTCATGTCCAGCCTCTTGACACCCTGTTAGTCTCGCTACGGCCAGCTTGTCTGGCAACCTGCCAAAGCAGGAATTTGTTACAGTGACAGATGTATCTCAGCTTGAGTGGTAGGCGAAGGGTGTGTCCTGTTTGGGCTAAAGTGTGAGCTATTGATAACTATCCTGTGCCAACAAGGGAGGGGGTATGGTCCTGGCTGTCTGCTCTCCCCTGTTGTTTCTCTCTCTCTCTTTACCTGAAATAAGTCAAATTGAATTGCTGCTTAAACGGTTAATATATACATAACGGTTATAATATATATTGCCTGTGTGTGTGTGTGTGTGTGTGTGTGTGTGTATTGTCCTGCAAAGCAAAACAGTTTGACTGTGTGTTACTGTGACATACGTTTACCCAATGATCCCTTTCAAATGGTACATTCCTCAGAGATTATAAAAGCTCGGCTATAAAGCTTAGAAGAACAAGGGTCAGGCATTGTGGTAGCAAGCTGATTCAGAGTTAGGATCTGAGAGCAATTTCAAAGGTTTCTTTACTAGCTTCCGATTCTTCATTGGAGTGCCTTTGTTTTTAATCAGTTTTTTAGCTTGTAAAACTGTTTTCACTCGCTCTCTCAATAATAGAAGCCCTCTTCACTCCCCGACTATCTGATGAGCACCTCTTCCTCATTGTCACGCTGGTGGTGTGGTGCGGTGCAGGATCCAAGTGCAAAGACACGATGGTTGCCGGTGACAAAACGGAAGGCGTTACTTAAAATGAAGACCAAAATAGAAGTGCAAACTGATAAAAGGTGCAGCATGACAGTGCGCAAAATACACAAACAACGATAGACAATGGACAAGGCAAGACACTAGGACTTAAATAGAGGGAGAACTAAACAGGGCAACACAGGATTGGTAGAAATTAACAAGGTTAATAATTAGACAAACAGGAACAGGTGAGGGGCGGAGACAGACACAGCAAGAGCACAAAGACATAGCAAACTAAAAGTCCAAAATGGCGGTGCAGGTTGTGACAGAGCCCCCCCCCCCCCCCTTAAGGGGCGGCTCCCAGACGGCCCAAAAGAAAAAGTCCAGAACAGACCGGGTGGGTGGGGGCACACAGAGGGAAGACTGAAGGTGCTGCTGATGGGTCCCCTCTGCAGCGGAGCAGGTGAGGGGTTGGCTGGAACAGACTTTCCAAACCGGCAGAGGAACAGGAACGGAGCAGACTCTTCAAGACAGCCTCGACGTCGGCTGAGCTGGATCGGGGAAGCAGCCTCGGGAACAGGGCAGGGCGTCAGCATGGGAGCTGACCAGGGCAGGGCGTCAGCATGGGAGCTGACCAGGGCAGGGCGTCAGCATGGGAGCTGACCAGGGCAGGGCGTCAGCATGGGAGCTGACCAGGGCCGGGCGTCAGCATGGGAGCTGACCAGGGCCGGGAAAGCGGCCTCGGGAACAGGGCAGGACAGCGCACCCTCCATGGTGCGCCGGGCAGCGCATTCCTCGCGCCGGGCAGCGCACCCTCCATGGTGCGCCGGGCAGCGCACCCTCCATGGTGCGCCGGGCAGCGCACCCTCCATGGTGCGCCGGGCAGCGCATTCCTCGCGCCGGGCAGCGCACCCTCCATGGTGCGCCGGGCAGCGCATTCCTCGCGCCGGGCAGCGCATCCTCCATGGTGCGCCGGGCAGCGCATTCCTCGCGCTGGGCAGCGCATCCTCCATGGCGCCTTCGGAGACACTACTTGAAGAGGGGGATTCAGGGTGGCAGAGACAGGAGACCCAGGAGCGGACACAGCCCTAGAGATGGTTGGGCCCAGCACCACAGTCCATGTGGTGCCTGGGTCTAGGGCTGGGAGCCCCCCCCCCAAAAAAAATCCCCCCCCCCCCCCCCCCCCCCCCCCCCGGGTTAGGGGCTGGAGAACCTACCGAGAGAGGGAGCCCCACCGCACCCAGGTCAGGAGCTGGAGCCGTCTCTGCCCGGGAGACAGGAGTGTCTTGCTGGGTCCTTGTTAGGTCTATCGTTCTGTCACGCTGGTGGTGTGGTGCAGGACCCAAGTGCAAGACACGATGGTTGAAGGTGAAAAAAAGGAGGACTTTACTGGAACTGAAGATCAAAATACATGTGCAGAAACGGAACAAAAAAACCAATAACAAAAAGGTGCAGCATAACAGTGTGCAAAAACACAAACAACGATAGACAAAAGACAAGGCAAACACTAGGGCATAAATAAAAGGAGAACTAATCAGGGCAAAACAGGATTGGGTGAAATTAACAAGGTAATAATTAGACAAACGGGAACAGGTGAGGGGCGGAGACAGACAGAGAACAGGAGCACAAAGACATGTCAAACCAAAAGTCCAAAACGGAGGTGCAGGCTGTGACACTCATGCTCTGGAGCTCAGTCATGAAGAACCATCTGGTCTGTAAAGAACATCACGAACCCTGACCAGTCAAGTTTTTTCCCAGTGGCTCAACACCTACACTTGTGAATAGCACACAAGGACCAAACACCACTGGTAAGCCCATCTAATTATTTTGGTTAAACTGATAACTTCACATCTTAATTTACAAAATTGTATATTTTCAGGAGCTTTAACGATAATTGAAAAATGTTTTTTTTTCTTTTTCTAAAAGCGCTCTGATGAAATGTCACGTAATATCAATTTATGGCAAAATCATGCAATTCTGGTCCTAAATCTACTCTCCAGTAGAGTACGAGATGTACAGATAGATATTGGCAGTCAGTTCTGAGAGGGCGTCCAAAGTCCCAGTGTTGACATGAAACATACGTGCTGTGTCAGATACAGCAATCATTTGCTGTTTATCATCTGCAGCTGCTGTGCACTTTTGACACCTCCATTGGAAGCAGAAGGGGGGGGGGGAGTCACTTAGATTATGCAGTCTTAATATTATAATGTACTGCTGTCTGATAAGCAGTTTAGACAGTTACGGTTACTTTACAATTCATATTTAACTCATTTCTCTGCTTTTGAGATTCAGACACTCAATTTTCTAAAAAAAAAAAAAAAAAAGCACCTGTAGCGACAAACTTTTCAGTTTGGAAAACTGAAGAACTGCTTGACTTCTTTAACCTGGTGAAGAGTAACAGGATTGCACTGGCTTTAAAATTAAATTCCTCAGTAAAGGAAGTCAGAACCTCAATCTAAAGTCGGTTCTGACAAGTTTATGATGGTGCATGTCATTGCGCTTCATTGTATTTTCAAAAACAGGCGATTTGCTACTCATGTGATGTTAGTGCAAGTGTCACACAATATAGTGAGGTTCTTGATACACCAGCAACAAAGGTGTCTCCACTGTCAAATGAAACTCCATAGGAGAACGTTAAATAATTTTATTCAATACCACAGCCGCTTGCGACAGAAAGAAGTAAACGTAAATAAGATAAAACGTCCCAACCGTCCTCGAAATGGGCACCAGTCTAAAAAAAAACCCCATAAAGGACACTAAACTAAAACAGCATCCTCTAAAAGAAACAAACAGACTAGCAAGAAGTTTTTTTGGGCTCAGCCAGAGAGTAACAAAATCGGTAGGCTACTTAAAACCAACGGCGATCCCGGTTTAACTTTTGTCCGTTCCTCCACGCTGCCTGTTCCCCTGTGCCGTCCTGCCTGTGTCGTCCCAGCGGCTCGTTCCTGACGCAGCCCCGTCAATGCCCCAGTGTCGTCTTACGAAATTCGTCAGCGCAGCTCTGGAACACAGGAGAGAGGCTGGCCAGTACGCGGTTCCTTCTGCAAGGTATAAAACAAACAAACAAAACCTATAACATCTAGCCGGGGGGATTAAAATTACTGAAATAACACACTGAATTTGGGCGGCACGGGGGCGCAGTGGGTAGCGCTGTCGCCTCGCAGTTTCGGGTTCGGTTCCCGGCCGGGTGGCCAGGGTTCTTTCTGTGTGGAGTTTACAAGTTCTCCCCGTGTCTGCGTGGGTTTCCTCCGGGAGCTCCAGTTTCCTCCCACAGTCCAAAGACATGCAGGTTAGGTGAATTGGAGACAGGTATGAATGTGTGTGTGAGTGTGTTTGTCTGTGTGTCTCCCCTGTGATGGACTGGCGACCTGTCTAGGGTGTTTTCCAGCCTTTTGCCCTATGAGCTCTGGGATAGGCTCCAGCACCCCCCGTGACCCTAATCAGGATAAGCGGCTTAGATAGTGAGTGACACACTGAATTTAGTTAGGAGAGCAGCCTGTGAACACCCAGCCACTTTGCTAGGACCCACAGCCGTCACTCGCGTTGTGTATCGACGCAGACAACGACATATACTCACATATGCCCGGGCAATGCTTCCAATCCCTGCCCAGTATCCGTAGTGTCTCTCACTTTGTGGGAAAGGCTGAACTGATTTAAAAAAAATGTCCTATCCTTGAAAATAAACAAAACTGAAATTGTGACCTTATCATCCATTTCAGCTTTTCACCGACAAAAGCATTAAAGTCTTAAACAATTGAAACTGATACCTGTGCTGATCTGAAAATATCAGTTTCAGATCATCCACATCAATAATATTTAAAGATCATTATCAACATCAGTATGAATTCACACAGAAATTGGCTATGGTGAAACACATTTTTTTGATGTGAAGGTCTCAGTACTGTTGTCCTAGCTACGACAAAATCTGAGTTCCATCATTGGCATTAGCCTTGACCAGTATTTCTCAGAGAACATATGTGATGTTACATGTGTGAGAGTTTAGGTCTAGAGTCTATAGTTATATATCTTGAACCAGTAGGAGGGATTCCCGCACAGCCAAATTGGTAAAATAAGGAACTGAGACATCATTTCAAACTTGACCTATAAAAGAAATTATTGGCAACAAATAAGAATGGACATTAGTCAAGGAGTTTAGGTTTCAGTGATTACACACACACAATGAACAGTAAGCAGCATTCCTTGCACCTGGGGAGCATCCTTGCTCAAGGGCACACAGCTGTGGATGTTGGGCCTGGGAATTGAATCAGCAACCCTCCAGTCACAAGCCTGGTTCCTAACCTTGAGACCACGTTGCCCTAAAGGATACTTTATGCTGTGACGTGAGTTGTAATGCTCGGATTTGAACCCTCAGCATTAACCACTGTACCACCCAGGTGTCAAAACACCATGTAGGTTCTACTGAGATTTGAACTCGGATCGTTGGATTCAGAGTTCATAGTACTAACCATTACACCATAGAAGCAATTATGGGTACTTTTATTACTAATGTCACCTTAAACTACACATAAAACATAGTGTAGCGATAAAACCATGTCTCCCTTTAATAAAATATTTTCTAAAACGTGGCATCTGCATACAGGTAATGGTCATTGTTTATAAATACCGGCCAGGGTAACATTGCGCGCTCTCTCTCACTTCTTCTACCTGTCGTGTCGCACCTAAGCGCTAATGGTTCCCATCTGGTTGCTGCGTTGTCCGGACGCGCTAAACAGATGTTGTGTGTTCTAGAGAGAGCGGCCTTTTGTTCATTTTGAGGCTTTTTTTAGCCACCGTAGTGCTCCCTGATCACATTTCTGCTTCACTTTTCTGTTGTGAATTGTTTTATCTTTTATTTCAGCAAGTGACACGGCAGCGGTGTGTTTGATTTTGCGGTCTTAACACTTATTGTCTGGTCAAATCGCTGACCGTTCAAATAGGAAGCTGTATAATTGTTTTATTTCCTGTTTATTTAAATTTTCCGTCTTATTTTTTATTTTCCTCTGGCACCATTGTGTAGCCAGTATGTCACTGAAATGAATTGTATTTCATTTCATCCTGTACCTGAAATTCTAAATGAAGTCGGAGAATCTGAAGCTTGCGTTTTTCTCATGTTAATTTTTGTTTTGAAATTGTCTGAAATTGTTTCTGTTGTAAGCCAGTAACTCGCAGTGGATTTTGAGTCCTTTTTCCGTGCTGAGGACCTGCCTCGTTTAACGCCAAAGAGACTATTGTGACATAAAGTGACATAAAATACACCTATTGAACGCTTCTGGACTGGAGTGTGTTTCTTTAAATAATTAAAAAGCAGTGTTGAATAGTTTTGTTGAGCTTGGTTAACTTTACCTAAAGCCAATACAATTATTATCTTATAAATTTATTTTTAGCTACTCATGTCTGAGTGGTCCTGGATATCACCTGGCGCCTGAACAATTAAAACTGTCCCAGTGCTACAATAGAATTAGTCAGTTTTGTTCATTCAATAGATGAGGAGCATAAATATTTTAAAAATCAACACTAACTGGTGAAATATGAAGAACACTGAAAAATGGAGTGTAGAACTGACTACAGCGGCTCTACTACAGCTAAGGGGGATGACCTGCTCACTGTCACATGTACTCCTGCCTGTGCTATTAGTTGTACACACACACTGCCATAGAGAAGTGAATAGTAAAAAGTGTAACTTTTCTCATATCAAGCAGTAAAGAAAGCATGCAATTTAATCCATTCACCTTTCAGGTCAAAGTTTGCTTTTGACAGAACTGATATTTTTAAAGGTGAGCAGCTTAGCTTGTAGTCTTAAATATCAGTTGCATAATATTCAGTTGCTTCAGCTATGTTCGGTATCATCATTGAGTTCTGCTTAAACTGAAAGCTAGTCATTAGTCTCTTCAGTTCAGTTACTTATTGCAGAAAGAGTGGTGATGGTGTATGCTTCAGTGTTACTGGGAGTTGCTCACGCCCAGGTTCGTAACTAGCGGTATGCAGGTAATGTGGTTGCATTGGGACCCATGACAATTGGGGGCTTGTGAGCATGGGCTACTATAAAATATATAATATAATAACAGAATTGTGGCACCAGCTGTGCAGTGTATTTTGCTGTTGCCGGTCATTTTAAAGCTGCATGCTTCAAAATGCTTCTCCTGTTTGCTATTGACATTATGCCACCATGTGTTCTGGTTAAGTGAGATGGGCTGGGGGCCTGCCTTGACCTTCCTGCATTGGGGCCCCGTGTTGGCTCCTTACGCCCCTGCTTCCTCCTTTTTTCTTTTCATTCCTGGTACTGGGAGTTTGCTTGGAGGCAAAGCTGGTTTTCCTTTGGGGCTTGAAGGTGCTGCTCCCATCTCATTCGTGTAGTTACAAAACATTCGTGTTACAAAATATTCATGTTACAAAACGTACTGGCCTTATTCAGTTTTTTTTTTTTTGAAATTCAGCTGTCCAAAGAAAGAGTAGCATTCATTTGCTAGGTCAAGTGAGATTTTGGAAGGTTTTCTTCATTTTTTGCTCGGTCTGTCATCTTGCTCCCATGTTATTGCAGCACCTCTGTGGAAGCTTCATGTCTACAGAGCTTCAATTACACTGTTTCCATTCAAGCTTACGTGGCAGAACTATGTGGACAGGTGGTTGCATTTAGATTCTTGCATTTAGTAGTTAGACAGTTCAATTTGCCTGTTCCTCTATGAGTTTTAAGGTCTGTTCATAATCTTGTTCATACTCCTGTGTGCGCTGCTCAAAAACCACACGCACACCCCAAACAAATTTTATTTTATTTTATTTTGCTTCACTTTAAGTATGCTATATTAATTTAAAAACAAAAGAAAAGCTAAAACCCCTTCCCCTTCCATAGATGTGACCCGGACTATGGCCAGTCTGGAACCACTATGCGCACTACCAATCTAAACTAAATTAATTAACTGTAATGGTGTAATTATAGATTTGTTGTTCTAATCCCTTTTGGGTGTTATTTCCAACTTAGGCACGTGCCTAAGCCAAACACCAAATTGTAATTACGACCTCAAAAATGGTAAATATGAGTTTACAAACTGTGCGACTACCCGATCTGCATCCCCAGACCGATTTGTGCAGCCTTGTATGCATGTGGAAGTTGGACACAACATGAACACAGCAGAAATCGACGATGATGGATCTGTTCCTACTAGAATTGTAGGAAGTGTAGTTTACTTTTGAGAATCCTAAGAACTCTCTCATGTTTAAACAGATTTTATGAAAATACTGACATGATCACCACACAGCTCAAAGAAAACATAATTTATTTTTTAATGTATGAGCTAACTGAGCATATGTGTGCTATCCAATGCATGCATATTTAAGTTTAGTTTACATAACCCAAAACCCAAAACTTAAAGCCTCTCAGCAACATTATTTTTTCCCACCACTAACTTACATTTGATATCTAAGATTGAAAGAAAAATATCTAGTGCCACCTGTTGGTCATCTCAGCCCATTACAACTTCTAGTCTCCCTTGTCACGGTCGTGTTTGTGTCTCTGAGTATCAGGACATCGTACAAGGCTTATTTCAATATTAACAAATTCTTAAAGCCATGGTCTGAAATGTGCATTTCTTGTATCCTCATATTATACTTAAAACAAGACCTTCAAAGAAATCCTGTAAACTTTTTTGTTCTTCCTGTTGTTAGTGAGTAGCCTACAGTAATTTAGTTTTCATGTTCAATGTCAATTTACATGATCACAAATGACCAAACAGCGCCCCTTAGTTTAACTAGGTAAACTGTGAGACATCAAGGATACCCTGAAACTGGTCAAAAGTAATATCACTTTTCTCATTCCTACCTAAGAAATCCAACAAAACAGAGGAATACCATGACCCCTGTTCACAGGCTCTGAATTTTCTCAGACACTTTTAATATATAAAATGAAACTATACTGCATTGTTGGTTTCATTGACTGTGGTTAGAAGTTTCATATCCTTTAAAGCTTGGTCATTTTCAGCAGAACCTCTTCATTTGCTTAAACCAGACAGGCATTATACGCTCCACCTGAGCAGCGGGAATTAATCATTTGGGAGTTCACTACAAAATGAGGATTATGCAGCTTAAATAATGTAAGTTTGTGCTTTTTTACTAACATATTTTTAAACCCAAACAATACAATGTCTTTCATTTGTTTATTTCTACAGAGTATCACAATAAATTGATTGTGAGAGACAGGGGATGTACTGGTAAAAAAAAAAGGAAATAGCAAAACCTTCACATGCCATTTACAAGAATCGTTCAAAATCGATAATAGGACTGATCATCTTGCACTTTAATTCCAAAGTTTATTGTGCACCAGTTAACTAGGTATGTAAACATGCACAACTTAATTTATATCATGTTAGAGAATAGACAGTGACAGATTAAGGCCAATAGCCTACACAGCAGTAACCTGCAATAGTGATCAGATCTCGTCAAGCAGGTGCTGTTATATATGTAGCAAATGACTGATGATCATTATTGGTCTGCTTTAGACAACCAAACATCTGCTACTGCCCTGAAAAATAGAAACATGCCACATCATCCCAGGGCCAGGGATCTCACTAAGGTAAGAAATGAACATATTTCCATAGAAAGTATGTGTATATGTAAAATGGGATAACGGTGATACATTCAGTAGCTGAGATTCAGGGTTTTTGTCCACTGAGCTGGTAGATCTCCCAAGAGGCCTCTTATGGTGGTAAAACTTGGGCATGTCTGGTCAAAGGTGTGTGTGACTGTGATGGAACAATGGAAGGCCATAGTGTAACTTCATCAAAACTGAGTGAATCAAAAAGAAAAGCACTTACGAGCTCCATCGCAGTATTAATTGCCTCAGCTTGTCAGCTGATCAATGTCATGAAGGACTGAGGATTAGAGGGAGTCTTACAGTTGTCAAGCACAGTCAACATAAGGCACAGTCCCCTTAACAACAATTAAGTGTGAACAAAAGCAGAGAAACTTGGCCTCACTGAAGTCTTTGGAGCAAGACATCCAAACACAATAGAACAGCAGCTACTACATGATCAGTAGTTTGTTTGAAATAAGAAGAGGCCGTCCTGTCTATTTTGGGAACAAAACAAACAGTGAGGGTCCTATCTGCAGTTGAGCGGGAGCAAGTGACAGTGCTGAACATGGCATCAAAACCAGGTTTATATGCCACTGAATTGGGGAGGGTGAGGATATGTCATGGCCACCATGGTCTCTTCTACTGTGTCTTACTCGCATCTGCAAATTACCATCTGAAAACCTTCTCACTGATTGGATAATACCTATTTTTTCTCTTTTTTGCCCATGCAGACTGTGTTAAGACACTTTGACCATCTTTGCATTGTTGTTTTCTTAGCAGTTTCTCTGTTCTGTTTTCTCTCCCTGTCACTGGCTTGCAAAGACATGTCATCATCAGTCTTATCGCTGACAACACTGTTTGAAAAAACCACAGCAGGAAGGATTGCAGAACTGTCCCATAAGACAAAATAAAAATTAAGTTTACTGGTCTGAAAAAAGTCTTCACATAATTTCTTCCAATTTAATACAGCCAAAATGTGTCAAAATGAAATTTTTGAAAAAATCCAACGAAATAAATACATCCATCTCAGGTTTTTACCAACTAAAACAAAGTACTTAGTTAACACATATATTGTATATGAGCCAAATTCATAACAGAAAAAGGAAATAACAACAACAACAACAACAACAATAATAATAATAACAATAATAATAATAATAAAACTGTGAGTATTCTGTCAAACTGATGAATTATAACAACTGCCAAACCCTGAAAATTCTTATTCATCATCAGAATTTAACTATGTGATATAGAAATTAATATTAGTTCCCTTTTAAAAGCTTTTAAAAGGGCGAAACGCAATGATAAGAGGTAGCAGCACACTCCCAGTGTTGAACTAAAACCTGCAATGGGAAGCAAATGGGAAGCAAATGTCTGAGGCCAGAAGAGTTTAGCACTGTTTTCTTTACTATTAGAGAAACCTGAAGTCATCCACTGTCACTTTTTCTATAATCCAAAGAACAGCAGAATCAAGACTCAAAACATGCATTTCTTTACTCCCTTAAAGGGCTAATTTTTAATATTTCAATAAGTTGGAAATGTTTTGATATTACCAAAGGCTTTGGGTGTAGTAGCATCATAGAACTGGCTAAAAAAAGAATAGAGTCAAGGTGGAGGACCATGCTGTGTTTAATTTGGATGTTTAAGGCACATTATAGCCTGGGAAAATAAAACAATAGACAGGACAGTGACCTAAGAGAGGAACTTGTGGAAGACTTAGAAAAATGGCAGTTTCATTTAAACTCATGACACTTGCATCATATGATGCAGACAAATGACCCAAAGAACTTTTCCTGGCCTCGAGTCAACCAGATCTCATAGCTATATTCAGTGGTGGTTGTAGCATGTATGGCACCCTGGGCAAAACTCCACCTTCAGCAACCCCCCCCACCCCCTCCCACCCACCCACAAGAGAAAAAAAGCAACATTCTGCACTAACTGTAGTTTTTATTAAGATTTTTGGAACAGCACACAGCACATATAAATAATCATAACATTTAAAACTGTATGAAATATACACAAAACTAAGACTCATAAATATCAAAAAGAAGTAACAAAGACAAATATTTGTGTCAATTTTGGGACTCAAGCATCAATACATTACCCATTCCCCAGCACTGTCCACCAAGAGTCAAGACTTATTCTTTGCCTTGGCAGTGTGCATATCAGTGGCGCAAAAACAAGTTTTAAAGTGGGGGGGGGGGGGGGGGGGGGGGCAAGAACATGGGGTAAACCCAGACCTGTAGGGGAGTCCGGGGGCAACCTCCCCTGGGGAAAATTCTGGCAGCTAAACGCACCATTTTCCCACAGTTTGAGACAGAAACGGAAATTCTGAAGGCAGAGGCATTACCAGAATGTCATAGCATAAGCTACATTGCAACATCTAATTTGATACAATCAAAACTGTGAAAACACAGACACCGGAGCTGGAGACCTGAGGACTTCAAAGCACCAGCGGGACAGGAACATATTTTCAGTGTCTAGGGTGGTGTACTTTAGATGGAATTACAAAGAAGTTGTGCATTACAATCAAGTAACCTCTGTTGGTCATTCCGACTTCCCAAATCAACAAAATACATTGCGCACAGCCAGTGTACGCTTTGCCCTTCTTCTTAAACATTATCACGTTATATATCTTGTGATCTAGTCTGGCTGGTGGTACGGAGCGACATTGTAACCAGGAGTCCAGAGACCAGAGGTCAACCGAAAAACTGTGTCTCACTGAACAGAATAAATTTGCATTTCATGCCCACCACTTTGGATCTGGAATGCTTTGGCTTTGGAATTTTCTGAAAAAAAAAAAAAAATCTTCTCCAACAAAGCTGATTCAGAAAACAAGTGGACTGCTTCTATCTTGTCTGCTTCACATAATTATGATGCTCCCGAATGTTTTGACACTCTAACTCGGTTGATGATGGCAATGCACAAACTGGAGGCTTCTAAAACCCTGTACGTTAGAAAGAACTTTACACATATGTTTGTCTGTTAAAGAGCAGGGTGCTGCATGTGGCTGTAGGGTTCATCTCTTCAACTATTAGTAATGGTATCAATTACTAAAGCTGAATCTATGACAAATGACTGAACAAACAATAGAAGCAAATAACCCATGACCCCTACAGCAGTCTTTTCTGCTAACGTCAACAATGCGCTCATTGAATGAAGTCAGACTACATGTTCAAACCAGTCATGCAGGCATGTCCCGGTTTGTGTGATCAGACACTTGCAGAATAAGAGAACTGTGGTTTCCTTAATGGAAAGTAAACTTCCATGTCTGGTTGCAGACAAATTCTGCAGATATTTGGTGGCTTAGGTCAGCGGTAGATCAAATACAATTGCACATGCTGAGAATCACAAAACTCATTCCTGTCTTGAGATACCCTGTGGCACCATATTTGGTTGCCGTGTATGTTTCAGTTGGATATTTGAGTATAATGAGGAAGCATTAGGCCATAAAAGATCATAAAGGCAATAAATGAGATTTCAAGTCCTGGATGGAGAGACTCATCCCCTATCCCCTGACACAGCAATTTTCCTTAAGAATTTAATGAGAAAATGGTTTCACCTCAATACTTAGTGAAGAACGTAGTCTTCACCAATATTCCTGTATAGAGACCATAGCAAAAGGGCTGGGAATTCACCAATAGCTTACTTATGCTGGAGACAAGGCCATTGTGTTTAACTGACCCAGTGAGTACCCCTCTGTGCTGTGTTACATTTGAGGTATGTTCTCAATAGGGTGTTGTGTTTAAAACTGCTTTTGAAAGGTGGGGTTAGCAAGCTGCTTAAAAGAAACAGCATTCCTCCTCTGTCATTCTCTTGTGCTGAATTATTTTAACAACCGACGCTTCTGTAACCTAATGCCCGGTCATGTAGAACCCAAAACCAGTTAAGGGGTCTTTAAAAGCTAAATTCATGGGTATGGGCATGGGCATGCAGGAAACATACATAATTGTGTTAGAGCTAGACGATTCTCACAATTTTTTAATTGGATGCAGACTTATTGAATTTCTTTTGGAGGTTCACTGACTTCAGAGACATTTCCATCTCAACAATTCCTCAGCAACAATGACGAAGAAAGGGTGGCAGCAAACAAAAAAAATTATTAGTTGTATGTTTTGACAAGACTGTTAAAAGTTCAGAGAGTAACTATGTCAATTTTACCTCTTTGTAAGTATTGGAGGGTTCTCTTCTTCAGCTTGTCTTGCCATGTGAGTAGGAACCCATGGTACAAAGAAAGACCATCGAGAGCCTCTTTGCCTATAAAAGTTCACTAATGCAATCTAATTTTGGAGAGTTTTCTATTACATATCACAACAATTACTGGACTCTGTCAAACAATGTGATGGGTATGAAAATGTAATAATATATTTTATAAAAATTGACAGTCGATGGGAGCCTTTTTGCCCACAAATCCAAAAGCAACAAAAAAATCCCATGCAATGATTATTGGTCTTAAAACCTCTTTGTGCAGATGCAAGTTCAAGTTCATTGTCAAGCGATTTGCACTACTTCAGTTTAACACTAATTATCTCGAGTTGTACATGTAGCACAATGATCATTGAGGGCTTAAATTAAAGCAGACACTTGGGCCCAGACATTCATTCACCTCAAGGCTTTTATTTCCTTCATTTAGGTTCCATTTAAGACCATCAAATACAGGAAAAAATGTCGCAAAAACAAAAAGCGCCTTTAATTTTTGAGTTTTACAATGTGTGCCTGGATGCTGGGGATCTAAAATCAGTCATGCTTTACATTTCCTGATACACCAAGGTCTTGGCAGACTTAGTACAAAATTTGGAGCAGATACATAAAAGTATTCAGGTGCTATACAGCAATTTCAAACAGGTACACTTAGGCGTGTCCAAGTGTCCTTGGAGACCTCTGAAAATACAAAAAGAGAAACCTGTCACTATACATCAAGTATGTGGTTTTTCTTGTCTTGTGTCATTGAACAGACAAATGTAAGTCCATTTCAGACAAATATTCACATTTCTTTCATGGAAATCAACACAATGTCTCATTACCCTATCCAAAATGTAAAAATGTACCCAAACCTCCCCAACACCACATCCTGAACTTGGGAGTCTTTCAGAGGCAACCCACTGATGCCTCTACTGGTGCTTGAAAAACACAGAGGGGTCACATGGGGTGTTGCTGAGCTGCTCTTGCTCTGTGCCTGATGACCTTTCACACCATTAGGTGTGGATTGTTGGTGGGGGGCCTCTTCGCACCTAGATATGAATGGTGGGATGGGTAGACAGCCTGTCTGCAGCTGAGTGAAAGGGTTGTAGGAGGGAGGGGGGAGCCAGTGGGAGATGAATTAGTGCTGGCTGGATCTGTTCAACTGCAAGAAAAAAAAGATAGGACAACATGAACAAATGGATAAAACAGGCAACATGAGAACAAACACAAATTGCCTCAGTGTGTCAGAGATCACAACTACTATGAGACAGAACTTGTGCTGATGTTCCCTTGATTGAATTGAGCAAGCGCTACACAAGCAAAACACTGAACACGCTACTGAAATGGATTATGGATTCTTTCACGCACAAACGAGAATTTAGATGTATGTAGACGATTTACAAGTTAGGACTATCACTTTTGGAACGTATTATACAACAGCTTTGAGGTAAACTGGCATAGTCTTACGCTAACCAGAGAAGCCAGACAAAGGAAGAAAGACGTCACGTGGCTTGCTGTTTGTAAACAAATATTACTATTATGGATTCTTTCACGCACAAACGAGAATTTAGATGTATGTAGACGATTTACAAGTTAGGACTATCACTTTTGGAACGTATTATACAACAGCTTTGAGGTAAAATGGCATAGTCTTACGCTAACCAGAGAAGCCAGACAAAGGAAGAAAGACGTCACGTGGCTTGCTGTTTGTAAACAGATATTACTATTATGGATTCTTTCACGCACAAACGAGAATTTAGATGTATGTAGACGATTTACAAGTTAGGACTATCACTTTTGGAACGTATTATACAACAGCTTTGAGGTAAAATGGCATAGTCTTACGCTAACCAGAGAAGCCAGACAAAGGAAGAAAGACGTCACGTGGCTTGCTGTTTGTAAACAGATATTACTATTATGGATTCTTTCACGCACAAACGAGAATTTAGATGTCTTAAAACTACTTACAACTACTTATGTCGAGGACGCCATAAATTCCATGTATGAAGGCGTCTTCTTGTTGTTGTTATTGTTGTCGGTAAACTCTGATCCGTCACTCTTCGCTTTTTGCTCCTCTTCTCTCCTGAACAACAGCTCGTGAACGTCGCCATTGTGTCCAAAAGTGTTTTTAGAGAGAAAACTGTCGAAAATGACTTGAAAATAACAAGAAAAACGCACTAAAACAAGTCTCCGCGTCTGTCTCTTCTATGCGCCCTGCATTCACTACCTGTGTCGTCCTTGGCGCAAACTCAGAAGGGCAACTTGCGCATAGGTCTCACCCCGTCCATGGGGGACCAATCAGCACGAATGACGTGTCGATTTGTTCCTCAGAATGTCTTCTATTTGATAAGACACATGTCAATCACCTCTGTGGGGATGGATTGAAACTGTGGACTGATTTGATAGGACATGTCTGAACACGAATATGCCCCAGTGCTGAGGCTATTGGTGGAAAATTCGCTCGGTGAACGACAATACTTAACTGGCGGCGAATGACGAGCACAGAATCTAAGAGAGGACATCCTTAATTTTGAATTGACCTATAACCCTATGCCAAAACTTCCATTTTGTCGTCGCAAACCTTGAAGGAACGTAATGTTCCCTTTACGATGGAAATGAACACTAGTTTTTTCCGATACAGTGAGCATGCAAATAAACAACTTTACTGACATCGGATAAGCTGTTCAGCGGTGTTGAGTACTTGCTTTGATGGTAAATGAATTTTCTGTGACAAAATCCGAAATCATCTTGTGTCCTAATCATGTTTAAAGGGCTAATCTTTCGGAGAAGGCGTGCCTCTTTTCTTTTAACCACTAGAGGGCGTATCATTGTATTTTTTGGGATTTCTGGCGATCGATAGTATGTTGACAGCTGAAATTTAGTCTGCACACAGTTAGAGTAGCTCCAACAAATTTGCAATACTGTTTTGGATCGTGTCTAAAGAATTTCAACGTCATTTGACGCTATGCAGAACTTGCCCGTCGACGGCCATGTACAGGGCGTTATGCAGTAAGAGGTGTTAAAGAAAGATCTTCAAGAAGATGACTTCACATATGGGAGGATAAAAAGAGTACGTTAGAGATGAGTGAGTGTTTATTAGCTTTTATCAGCTATACTTTGCTTTCATTTTATTGGATATACTTTGTTAATGAGTAATTATATCAAATATCAGATATGACAGGGTAAGACTTTATTGATACCTGAGGGAAATTTCAACTGCTAAAAGTAATACACAAAAATAAAATAGTAATAGTAAATAGTAATACCAATAATAACAATAAAACAAAATAACAATAAAACAAAAATCTAAGTAGCATGAATCATACCATGTAAGAGAAGTAGCCTGTGAGAGCAATGCCAAGGGGATATTGGGTTTGGGTTCACCGTGATGAACCTGTTGAAAACGGGTTCAGTTTGTTTACTCTTTCATTGCACCAATTCACTCCAGCACCACCAGTGACTCTCTAAAGAGTGATCTTTCCCCTCTCATTCCACACCTCTTTCACACGGTGATTTTATACCTGTGCACTCTTAATATGCGCTCTGCCTCCTCTCTATTATTTGCCACAAATGCTCTTTTATGAGTTAAAGAGGGCTTTGATGTCCCTGGCTTCTTGTCAGGTAAACAGCAGACTGATTTTAGAGGAAGAAGTGGAGGTACTTTATAAAACACACACTCAGCAGTGAGCAGTGAAATGGAGCTGTTGGTCAAACAGCTGATGTGAATATGCTAATCACTTAAGGTATAAATACGCTGCAGAATGAAGATCGAAAACTCAAAAAAAAAACCGTTATAATTCATCAACATGTTCTTTGGTAGTACATAAGGTATTACTAATAATAAATAAAATAACTTAGATATGATCTTTGACACATAAGATTGAATAAATTAACAGGTGATTAAACTTTTCGACCTACCCCTGTGATATCGATTACAGACTGGGAAGAAGGGGTGGGGTTTTACTTCCGAAGTCTGCAGCTAAGGCACGTTCACTAACTACAGGTGTAGTAGAACCTTGAGGGAGGCCAACACATACTGATGGGTTTGTGTTAGTATTATTCTGGGTGTCTGTATGATGATGACAGAGGTGTGAGGACAGTGGAGCACACAGTGTCAGCAGTTGCATTGAAGGAAGCAGCCCTGTCAGTCTCTTGGTCCATTATACCCCTTTTCCACTGCTGCGGTGCCGGTGCCGGTGCCTAATCGAGCACCGGGGCCATGCTTTTCCACTGACAAAATACTGGTGCCGGCACCACAGAATTGCTGGTCCTAAAAATTGGAACCGGTGACGTCAGAGGCTATGCAAATAAAAACCACGTGAGAACCAATCAGTTCAGCGTTTGACGTGTTTGCTACGTGACGTTCTCTAGAGAGGCATGAGAAACAAAAAAGTCTGACCAAGATAGCGATAGGCTAAAGGCTATCTGTAGCATGAAAATATGTATACGATTAAAATATGTATGGGCAATAATTTGTGTCTACATCAACATGGGCTGTTGTTTACATGTTACATAAACGTAGTCTGACCCAGAATGGTAGAAAAAACACTCACTCTCTCGACTGGTGCAAATAGACCACTGCAGACCATCATTTGAACACCCTTTTAAACTTTTGAGCTAGGTGACAGGCTTACTATTTTCATGAATTTCGCACCAGGGCGAAAAGTTTTTGGGCAAAATTTGTGAGGTGTTTCGCTGTGTGGAAGCCTAGCATAAAAGTAAAAAGCAAGCAGATGCGTTCTGTCCGACATTATTTTTTCCCCATGGAATTTACCCAGACTTTCGCTACGTAGCGTTCGGTTCCCAAACCTGTTGAAATGCGGGCCGGTTGTCAAAAGGCACCAAGGCAGCACTGGCTCCGCACTGGCGCCGGCACGGGCACCAGCACCGTCTTAGTGGAAAAGCGCTATTAGTGTCCCCTTCATAGAATGGACTCTTGAGGGCAACAGACTGATCCTCTCCAGGAGCCGGTAGCTCCGAGACCCATGCTACTGTCCTGTTATCAGGATCACTAATAGACACAGCCACTGAATCCACCTCCATAGCATCCTCATGGGAGTCATCAGCATCACTGGTGATATCGGCCACACAGGAATTAGCTTCAGACCCATCCTGGACAGGCAGGAAGTTCACTGGCAGAATCAGGTTACTTTCTCTATCCATGTCATACTGTTCCTAATCTTGAATGTGTGAAACCCCTCGTTCTATTCAGTAACGACATAAATGTGGGCCTCCCACCGATCTGCCAGTTTCCTCTTCCCTCGCTTGACTTTATTGGCTAGAAGCATCCTGTCTTCTTGTTGTAGAGGTTTGCCCGTCTTTTCTGCTGCTTACCAACTGATGCCTGCGCAATCTTCATGGCCTCCTCCAGGTCACACTTAAGGGCTTGAAGGACCGACTCAAACATCATATCAATTGGCAGCCTGGGGCATCTACCGAACTTCAACTGGAATGGTGCCAGTGGTCTCATGCACTGTCGCATTATATGAGAAGGTGAGAGCCTTCAGCATTTGCGGCCATCTGTGTTTGGCTTTCGGCGGCAGGGCACGGATCATGTTCCACAGGGTCCCTGGGGAAACCTTTCAACGCATCCATTACCCATTGGGTGGCATGGTGTCATGTGTGACTTCTGAACACCTGCAACCTGGAGCATCTCAGCTATCAACCTGCTCTCAAAGCACCTTGGTCAGAATGCACACGTTCAGGGAAGCCATAGATGCAAAAGAAGTTGTTCCAGTTGTTCCACTACTTCTGCTGACTGGTTGGGACAGAGGTAGGCCTGTGCCAGTTTAGTGAAATTGTCAGTTACAACGAACACATCCACTGACTTGTTGGACGAATCCTCTGCAGACCAAAAGTCTATGCAGACCAACTCCAGTGGCCTTGACGTAGTGATGCTCTCCAGGGGGGCCCTTGCCTCAGGCTCTGGTGACTTGCTGAAGACACACCTCCTGCAGCATCGCATGTATTCTTTCACATCTTTGTCCATCCCGTGCCAGTAGAAACATTGCCTTGTGAGATAGAGTGTCCGCTGTTGTCCTTGGTGGCCAGCCTCATCATGCACTCCTCGCAGCACTTTCTCCCTCAGAGTTGCAGGGACCACATACTGGAAGATTTTCTTCTTTGAAATGATGTTCTTGGAGACATGATATAGCACACTCATTTTGACAGTTTGTCCCAGTGTCTAAGGAGGTGGAGTGCGTCCATCGTTTCATGTGCACGCTCTCTTCTAGAAGGTCTCCACTGCTGCTCAACAAAGTAAAGGACTCGACTCAGACAGGTGTCAGCACGCTGCATGTCCATCAGCTCCTGTCTGGACAGAGCGTGGACCCCAGACTCTGGTGATGGCTGCAAGCTCTGAGTGAACTGTGGAATTAGGTAGGCGTGAGGCCATACATAATTGTCTTGGGACTGACATCGGCTGAGGACAGCAGATACTTCTTGCGCTGTGATGCAGGAACCTTGCGATCCGATCACAGCCATGCAGTTGGTGGCCATGGCTTCTGTGGAGGACCCAGTTACAGAATGGTGATCTTTTTTTACCAGCATTCATAGTGGGCTCAGCTCCAGCACAACGACTTCTCCCGTCAGAGTCAAAGGGGTGACAAGACCAGCGAAACATATCCTGAACACAGTCAGGGTTTAGGGCTCTTGCTTCCTCCAAAAGTGTACTATATGGAGCTTGTGTGAGTCAGTGGAATACACTGGGATGTACAAAGGGCTCACAGCTGAGGGCATCCCCCACTACGTTCTTGGGACCTGTGATGTATCGGATGTCGAAGTTGTATGG
This sequence comes from Chanos chanos, assembly GCF_902362185.1. NCBI lineage: Eukaryota > Metazoa > Chordata > Actinopteri > Gonorynchiformes > Chanidae > Chanos > Chanos chanos. Next base: position 13,454,549 of record NC_044502.1, read on the forward strand.
AGCAAGCTTCGCTACCCATCTTTGTTCATACGCATCCAGCTTCAGTTTGATGAGAATATACGTCAGTGGATTATCATCAGTCCACACTGTGAAAGACTGGCCCCTCAGCCAGTGACTAAATTTGTCGCACACTGCCCACTTGAGTGCCAAGAACTACAGTCTGTGTGCAGGATATCTTGACTGGGCATAATTTAGTGATTTGCTGGCGAAAGCTATTGGTCATGCAATGTCTTTTCCCTCACCTACCTGTGAGAGTACAGCTCTGAGTCCATTGCTAGAGGCATCAATGGACAACAGGAAGGGTTTGGCGAAGTCTGGGTGCGCCAGTGTGACTCCATCCAGCAGTGCCTGTTTCAGGAGTTTGAATGATTCACTGCACTCAGGGGTCCAGTCAGCAGAGGTCAGCTGTCTGTTCACTGCCAGCCTCTTTCAGCCTTTACCATGCCGTGGCTCGATGAACTGCTGATAGAAGACTACCATCCCAAGGAATGATTTGATTTTCGATGGGGGAAGGGACATCTATGCCATGCTCCATGAGATCTTGCTCAGTGACGTCAACTATGGCCCGGACTTCTCCGGATCTGTACAGACCCCATCCTTACTCACAATGTGCCCCAGGAACTTCACAGACCGCCTCATGAAATGGCACTTCTTCTGGGACAATTTCAAATTGTGGGCCTTGAGTCTCTCGAAGACCATCTCAAGCCGCTGCAAGGCAAGCTGTTTGTTAGGAGCAAAGACAAGGACATCGTCGAGATAACAGAGAAGGATCAGGAAGTTTTGGTCTCCGAGTATGGCCATCATCATCCTCATGAAGGTCGCAAGACTGCTGCATAATCCTTGTGGAAGCCTGTTATATGCATGCAGTCCAAAAAGTGATGTGAATGCAGTGAACCTCCTGTCTTGCTCATGAACCTCCACGTTGTAGTATCCTGAAGTCAGGCCCATTGTAGATAAAAATGCATTGCGTCCAAGAGCCGCCAGAGCATCTGCCTGATGAGGGAGTGGATGTGCATCTTTAACAGTGCGCGCATTCAGCCAACGGAAATCAGTGCACAGCCGCAAGTCACCATTTTTCTTACACGCTATTACAAGGGGGATGCATATTCAGTCGACTTTGATTATTTCAGACTCCTCCATTTCATCCAAAGCCTCACGTAGCTTCTCATAATGTGAAGGAGAGAGCCTACGGTATGGAAGTCTGAAGGGCTTTGTGTCACTGAGGTGAATGCGGTGTACAAAGTCTTTAGTATTGCCACAGTCCAGCCTATGACATGAGAAAACCGACTCATATCTGGCAAGTAGATCAAATAATTTTCCTTTCCAATACAAAGACAAATGGCTAGAATCAACGTCGATATCCTGCAGTCCCAAGTCTTGCAACACCGAACTACTAGGTCTGTAAGAAGTACAGCCACTGCCTACAGTCAAACTCTTCAGACTGCTGCAGATAGACTGATTATCACCCTCGGCTACATTGCACTGAATGTCTGCTGTTTGTCTCTCAGTAAGGTAGGAATAGTCAGAGTCAAAATCTTCTAGAGCAACATGGGGATAGACATCCGCAAGCTTGCAGTTGAGTCTCAGTGTAACTGGCTTGGATGAGGGATTAATGACCTTTACTGGGACCCAGCCATCTCCCCATAATAGCGTCACAATTCTCCCTACCAATACAGTTCTCGGCACTGTGCGTGCTTCACTTGGCTCGACTATAACTGTGCTACCAGCAGAGAGGTATGTGCTCCTGGGAAGCTTAGCCCACACCAAATGCTCATGGAGCCCATCTCCAGCATGACAGCATGTTTGACCTTGACAGTTCCCACTTTCTCAGGCATGGCTCCTCCTTTCCACTTCTCTACACATAACAATAGCTGCAGTAGGTTTTCCTCATCTGTATGTTTCTGGCCTGAGGTCAGCATCTTTTCCCAATAGTCTCCCGATGCTTTTTTTTTTACATTAATTAGCTGCTTAATGACATTACTACCTAATATAAGGTCATCACCTTGTCCAGCAACAATAAGACTGAGACACAGCAGTCATCTGGAGAACACACACTCCAACAGGGCTCGTCTTCAATCCACTGCAACCAACCAAGATGACTGATGTAGGAGACAATGCATCAGGGGTAAGTACATCAGCTTTTTCAAGCAAGGACAGTGCATGTCAGCTTAAAGTGCAGGCCATGGATCCACTATCAACCATGGCTTTAAGTTCTACAATGCCCTGGACTAATACAGGGGCAACCTAAAGTCTAAAGGTTAGAGAACCGGGCTTGTGACTGGAGGGTTACTGGTTCGATTCCCAGGCCCAACATCGACGGCTGTGTGCCTTGAGCAAGGCACTTAACCTCAATGCTCCCCGGGCGCTCACCGAGGAAGGCTGCCCACTGCTCCTGCATCTGGTGTGTGTGTGTTCACTACTGGTGTGTTGGATGGGTTAAATGCAAAGGACAAATTCACTGCTCACTGTTCGCAGTGTGTGTGTGCAATCACAGGAACTTAACTTAACGTTAGTGTAGAATAAGTTCTCATGTGAGCTCAGCGTTCTGAAAAATTATTTGAGACTTATCTTCAACTGAGTCGCAAAACTGATTCCAAATCAATATCATCACACTCTGGGGACATTTTCTCCAGCCCTCCACTTGTCCCCTCCTCATGTGGGCCATCTAGTTTCCCTGGTGAACAGGAATGCTGCTGCTCGGCTGAGCAGACCGTGAACTGGGCTAAGGGGTCGCTGTACATGATGAAGCTCTGTGGCCAGGTGCATGACAGACGATAGATGTGACAATGGTCAACTGTGCTGTGGTTTGCTTCTCCACAGATTTGACATGGGCCTTGTGATCTATCAGTGTCTCATGGCCTCCACTGGGGCCTACGGTGTGGACCATTCCGTTGAGAGGACCCCTGCTCCAGGACGCCTTCAAGTAAGGAGATCACACGTTCCAGGGACTGGCTCTCACTGGGCTGTCTGGTAGATGGCAATGGCTATGGGGCAGGAGATTGCTCTGCAGCCTGAGCGTGTGAGCGCAACACCTCTGTTCACCTAACAGGAGACGTTACACCACCGGTATGTCATGTGAGCTGATGCTGCTTGAGTCTATGTTCTCTCTGACATTCATCAAGTCTTACCTGTACTTCACCTGCAGTCCACTCTTCTAATGGCTTACACTTGAACACCAGGACAAGCTCAGGGTCGGGACAACAGCAAATGAACATCACTGTTACCTCTCGAGCTGGGTTGTCGAGGATTTTACCCTGCCTCTTCAAAGCTTCCTCTGCCATGTCAATGGCTTTGTTAAGCCGGGTCCAGTAGTCAAAAGGGAGTTCGTTGTGAAAGGGAAGGGTAGCGTAGAAGTCTGCCAGGGGCATGCAGGAGGACACTGTCTCACCAAAATGCTGTTTGAGAATCTCAAATATTGGTCTGGGGCCTTCACTAAGGATAACTAAGGGACTGCTTCTCAGACCAATTCTAACAACATCACAGGCTCTCCCCTGTAATCTGCTCAATGCTTCATCAGCTTGGTCTTGTAGAATTACCTCTCTCTTTCTCAGGTAGCCTCTGACAGACTCCTCCCACTGGATCTTCCCTCCATGCCATCCCCTCTGAAGACCACTGGTTCTCTCACTTCAGGTTTAACTATGAGGTTAACTCTGGACAGGTCGACAGGTCTGAAGTTATTCACATTGATCGTTGGCTCACTCTGACTGGAACTACCCAAACCTCTGGATTCAAGACAACTGACAATATTTTCACTAATACTGCTCCCTATCTGTTTCACTATGTCACTGAACAGTTCGATTGTCACATTGTTATGGGCCGAAGAGCTCACAGTATCTACAGTGGCATTATGTGGCTGATTCACAATGTGTGTTTGTGTATCTCCCCCATACTCAGCAAGGGGTGTGGAGGTAATGGGCCCATCCCCTAGTAAACCCACCCACAGAAGGCATAGGAGTAAATATGTGCACACCTCTCCCTCTACCAACACCACAGGGGAAGCTACAGCTATCCATGATTAGATCTCAGTTAAAGAAATATCAAAAATCAATGAAAGAAAATATATATATATATATATGTGTGTGTGTGTGTAACTCTCACCAGAAATGAATTGAAATAACTCAGTATAGTCAATAGCAGCACCGTATCTCAAACTAGTGCATGTAAATTGCTTATATATGACTCTCAAAAACAAAATTAAAATACTGAATACATCATCACAATTATTTCCAACCAAGGCCAATCGTGTAATTTACTTGAACTTAGATGACACTAAGAAAGGTAAATAACTTATTCTACTATTTATATAAACTCTAGATATTATCAGTATTATTTCTCAAAACCAGCTCAATCATGTGACCGTATTCATTCCATCGGTCTCTGCGGAATGCGGCAATGTCGATGTCATACCAACTCTAGTAGCAGAGAGCAACTCAGTCTTCCTCCACTCGCACTTGGAGACAGGCGATAGCGCTCCTCTAGTAGTCCATCCAGCGACGAGTGAAGGAGGGTCACGCGCACCAGTTGTAACGGTCTTAAGACTTCTTCTATCTCTACCTCTGCTTTGTGATTTTTTTCTTTGAATAATCTCTTCGAGTCGATAAATTGTGATCACTGCTGTTTATTCACAGTTTCAGCTGACAATAACTAAAACATTTTCAGGACCTTCACTCACTCGCAACATTGAAACCACACGAAAACACCCTATGATATCGATTACAGACTGGCAGATCACAGTGCACAAAATGTATAATTAACAGTAATATATGTACACTATATAATCTTATATATGTATAAAAATAATAATATATGAAACAAAAAAATGTACCTGACAATAACAAAAACATTTTCAGGACCTTCGCTCACTAGCAACATTGAAACCACACAAAAACACTACAAAGAAAGAAATGTTAGCATGCTGCATTAGTAACACTTGGTCAAACAGCTGATATGAATATGCTAATCACTTAAGGTATAAATACACTGCTGAATAAAGATTGAAAACTCAATAAAAACCGTTATACTTCATCAACGTGTTCTTTGGTAGTACATAAGGTATTATTAATAATAAAGAAAATAACTTAGATATGATCTTTGACACATAAGATTGAATAAATTAACAGGTGATTAAACTTTTCAACCTACCCCTGTGATATCGATTACAGACTGGGAAGAAGGGGTGGGGTTTTACTTCCAAAGTCTGCATAGGCACAAAAGGCGGGATCTCAGGCTCAAAGAGAAAAACACTACATGGCAAGTGGCATGATACATTGATCTGCTACACACTCACACACACACATACACACACACACGATGAGCCTGGGGGCCAACTCCGGCTCTTTTTGCCAGTGCCTTGGTCAAGGTCGCTGACCTTGTATTAATCCTAGCATGCATCACAGGGCTCCCAAGTGTGCCTTAAGCTCATGGACAGGACCATGTTTTTTAACATAAATGGTGAAGTTATTGATGGACTGTCCACCTGCATTATGGATTACATCAGTTTTTGTGAGGACACCACAATACCCACAAAAACAGATGGGCTCGTGGTGGCTCAGTGGTTAGCACTGTTGCCTCACTGCAAGAAGGCCCTGGGTTCAAATCCTAGCCATCCCAGGTCCTTTTTGTGTGGAGTTTACATGTTCTCCCTGTATTTGCAGGGGTTTTCTCTAGGTGCTTCGGTTCCTCCTATAACAGTCTCAGTTCTGTCTCTGTTTTAGGACGACATGCTTGAAATCAATTACTCAGTGTACCAGACTGTGCTCTGATCTTACTAATGGGGGAAGGTCAGGGGAGGTGTAAGCATAAATGACATTTGCATATGAGAAGTCCAGAATCTTGTGTGGCATTGCACATACTGAGTGAAGTAGGAGAAGGCCACACTGTTAAGGTCCCAAGCTATTATAATCAGAGCATCATAATGGTTGCAATTCCATGAGTGACATAGTAATGACATGCAGCACTCGCATCCAGTTTCATAGTGACAGGATTGGGGTTGGAACATTTAGTGTACAGAAAAGCCTACCTCCCTACTGCTTACTGCTCTGTTCACTGTTAGCTCTCACTGCATGGAGTCCTTTCAGTGCAATACTGGAGCCAGCCATTCCCCCATGCAACCATGACTCTGTAAACATTAGAAAAAAGGCCTGGTATTCCCACTGGTCCCTTGGCAAAGTGTAGAGTTCATCCATCTGGATTGCGAGAGATATCATGATTCCCATGACAATACACATAGTGATGCACTATGGCCACTGACAGGTTTTTTTGGGGTGGGGGGTGGAGAATTAGACTGCTACTGCAGTCATCCTTCCATCGCATGCACTCTGTTTTTTAACATAAATGGTGAAGCTATTGACGGACTGTCCACCTGCATTACGGACTACATCAGTTTTTGTGAGGGCACCACAATACCTGCAAAATCACAAGGGCTGAAATTGCATACTAAATACTAATCGCATACTGATCTTGACGTAAGAGTAGTTAGTATTATGCAGTACATGAAAAATAAAAATTTTGAAGTACACGACAGTTACCCGGATGATGTATTACTCTGGCGAAAATTTGCACTTCGTTAAGTACTGCATCCCATTAAGCAGCGCGGTGATTTCCAACTGTCAAAAAATTTAAAAAGCATGGCGGGTTGCAACAGAAGCAGCTTCAATGTCAACTCTAGCTGCAGTTCCGAATATAAACGTATCAGTTGCATATTTTGGTGTAATAAGTCTTCATACGCTTTCTTATAGGGCTACTTTTGATAGATATTTGTTGTTGTCAAATAGCCCAACCGATAGCAAACGTGTAGTACACTACACGAAAGTTCTCATGCGTACCATACTGTATACAAGGGTGTGGAGTAGTGTTCAGTACACAGTGTATACTGAGCCATGCAGTATGCAGTGCACTAGTATCCCATTTCGGACACAGCCTGATTGGGGGAAGACAGCGTTGCGACGCAGAGTAAAGCACAATGATCCGTGTGCCACACTGACAGAGCTTTCGGGCAAATTTGAAGTTTTAAAGAAGTTCCTAAGAGTCGAGAGTGACGATGTTAAAACTCCGTACGCTGTTTGCAAGACGTGCAGACACAACACTGGACGGGGGTGGGACGCGAGTCATTCTTCCGTGATTGGAACGGAACATGAATTTTTTATTTTTGTCATGGTATTGGGACGGGAAAGGAGTGCTTTTGTGGGAGTTGGATGGGACAGGAGTGAAAATCCACTCCCGTATTACCCTCTAATACAGATGCTGCTGTTAGCCTATAGCTAGCCTAAATCGCATACTTACACAAACTGAGACAAACAGTCTGCTTTTCTGTATTACTCGCCCGTTTTCCACTAAAGTTGATGGTCTCACATCCCGCATTGTCATTAAATTGAGAACAGTCAAATTTTGGACTTCTTTTCACTGCTGAACATATATGTACAAATCTAGACATAAAGGTATGAGCAATAATTTATACAAGTCTACCTCATACAAATGTTCTACTAGACAGTTTCTTACTGCCTGCAATTCCTTACTGCTGAGGGCAGTGTTGACTTGTCCCTGGCCATGCGCAAATTTTACATTAAACAGTGAAAGGCTTCCATAATCCAAACCAACTATTGCCAAAGCGATAACCTCGACAGTTGATAACTTCGACCTGATAGGTAGCCAGAGGGACGGTACGCTGCTGTAATTGGTTAGGGTCGGAGGTAGGGTTAGGGTCAGGGGTTCGGGTTAAGTTATAACCAATCACAGCAGCGAGCGTCCCTTCATCCCGTCCCTCCGACACCAACCGACGTTGATATGCCTGCAAGTAGCAAGCGCATGTGCAGAACGGATCGTGCTTCCGGGCCTGAATTTCAGTAATATGCAAAATACAAATGATGTCAGTACGTACGACTCCAAGACACGCGAACGATACCTTCAATTAATTTTTGTTTTCGCATACCTACAGCATGGCTCGGAGGTAGGTTGTTGTCACAGCTGAACTGAAAAACAGTCACCGAACAAATTAACTGTCCCTTCTGCGAACTATCGCAGTTTGACGAGAATGCTGTGTTAGCCAGATCTAGGCCACGCCGCCATTCACTTCCCTCGCTGGCTAAACTATCAGGCCTTGTGTAGACGTGAAAAAAAAAACAAAACAATAAAAGTAAATATTGAGGATGTTTATAATTTGTCTGCTATGTCTCCTCCGCGCAACTACCTTAGCCTAAATGAAGGGAAAAGACAGCTGCTAACACTTGTTACAGCATGTGTTTGGGCGTTTTTCACAAACTAGTTTTGACGTCCCACTTCCGTATTGTTGCAATATTTTTGTTGTCAGCTTTCTAAACTGCTAGACAATTTCAGTTGGAAGTGAATTACGGGAAAAGAACACTGATCTGTCGGAGCGTTTGCTAGCGGACTACACGCTCATGCCTTAATAAGCTACGACTTTACTCATTCCAAACGTTCAACCTCATGGGAAAAAACCTGGGCTTCTTGATTGTGTTTAAGACCCGCCATGCTTAAATCAGACAAAGAAAACCTTGAAGTAATTTGGTAATTGACCTCTTTGTACAATGTACAAATGGTGACGTTTAACGAGAATGAGAGCTGACACTGATTGGTGTATTGCATGTTACGCCCAGAACACACCTACGATTAATTAAGAGACTAAGTACCATCCCTTTGCGCCTTCCGCCTTACTTTGCACTCAAATTATCTGCCGTTAGACAAGCAAAAGTGGATTTGGACACGCCCTTACACCGTGCGCCTAGCCCTGAGTGTCACCTGCCCAACTGACAGTGTTGCAGTATGTCCCAACAAGATGAAACTTCTCAGAAGGAATTCCAGACCAAGCATTATAGAACTTGTTTTGACATGTTCATAATCTCAACAGCTGAAATCTTCTGAAGCATTGTCGGCTGGTTTAGGAATTGAGTATCCCATTACAGTAGACTAAACAGGCCAGAAACTGTGTAAGATCTTATTCCCTTTTTCAATTTCTTTTGCAATGTCCACAGATGCCTGCTGTTATGTCTCTTGATGTCACATCTTTACAAAGGTAAAGGGTGCAAAGCACACATGATTATACACAGAAATCTAATTTCTTTGCTGTGACTTCCGTGCCATAATATTACTACATTCTAGCCACTGATACCAGTATAGCCTCTTCATTAGACTTAAATTTTTGGTTGTGATTTTCTTTTGCAGTGTCTTTTACAGAGACTGTACCAACTGTGGAACGTGTCAAAGGAGATAATGTCACCTTGCGTTGTATATTTACTGTTGGTGAGATAACACCTGAAGACACAACAATATACTGGTTCCTCAATGACAGCAAAATTGTCCATCAAATCGTGGCAGGCTCTTTTTCTCAAGACCCAGAGTTTAAATTTAGAACACAGATGTTCCCAGAGGAGTACACAAAAGGCAATTTCTCACTCTTACTGAAGAATCTGAATTTCAATGATGAAGGGACGTATACCTGCCAGTTTAAATCTCATGAACAGAAAATAAAACTTCACATTACAGGTTTGTTCAAACTCTTATTCTGTGTTTAAGACTGAACTGAATAATCACAAAATGCTGAATCGTGTTTGCAAACCACTTCTTCCCTGTACTGCACTTCTCTTGTATGTTTGATGTTGAATGTAAAGCTGAATTAGTGGACGAACATACAGATATACTGCAGGAAACAAAAGACACTAGTACTATTATCTCTTATGTCTGTGGTTCTGTAAACTTGATGTGAAAATTGTCCAAAAAAAGCATTTTGCCAAAGCTTTGAACAGTGGTTAAGATGTATGTGGAAATTTTATCCTAATCAGGAATTAATGTTTGTTTTTATACAGATGGCATGGTTACAGAATCAACTCCTACAACTAGAAGCGGAAGTATGAAAACCAGTCCTGGTTTGGATACAGTATTCTACCTGTTCTTTTTTTTTGTTTTAACATGTTTACATGAGCAGTGGAATATAGTGATGTAATATTCTATATCATCTGCTGGGAGAAGATTTGCATCTTATCCATGCTAAGCTGTCCTTTATCTGTTTATCTGCAAAATTTTGAAACATCTGAAAAGTGTTTCATGCCTTAATTTTATTTCTTAAAAAGTAAGATGTACTTAAAGGGGAAAGTTGCATTTTTTTTACATATTGACTCACTCTTATTATGTAGTAACATCAGTCTCACAATTTATCTGATATCTTAATTTCATGGATCAGTGGTTAGTCATATTTTTGTTAGTTATTGTTTGAAGTCTTGTAAGATCCTCAGTGTTTGAGCTAACTGAGGGAGAACAGTTTTACTTCTTGTTTTCAAGACCAACAGTAAAACACATTGGTCCGTCCCTTCATAGTAAACCCATATTAGAAGAGAGTGGACTTCCTACAAATTTTATTGACTTCTGAAGTGGGACCATATTTGCACTAGCAGTTTACTATTTTTGTTACGGTGTATAGAATACACGGTGTAAGAATACACAATGTTGTTTGAGATCCTTTAGTGAACTTTACCTTAGTTTTGATTGTTACAGTGTTATGAATAATGTTGAATACGGCTGAATGCTGTTTTAAAGGTCACATCATGCTCTGTTATCAGATTTTCTCAGGGGAAATATAGCAGTGGTCTGCTGAAAAACAATTTGTCCTACACACATATGGAACCTAAGACAATCAATCAGTGAGGCTGTTAACATTAGCCGTGAACCATCTTCAAGGATATGAGGGAATATAGGAATGTAAATTAGGCTGGACTGTGTGAACATGTTCTGTGAGCATCTTAAAGTGTTACATTAGATTAACTATTTTGTCCTGTTGATTAGTGCAAATTTTGCCTGGAACAGGCTTGGCACAGTACCACTGTTTCTGTCTGTATCTGCCTGTAGTTTACTCTCTTAGTGCCTTGAACTTTTCTGGCACTTTTATCTGGTCTAAAATTGAACTAAGTGCTGGCACTTATGCCACAGACAGCTCCTTAATGATTATGTGTTTGATTTGTGTTGTGCCTCCCTTTGAAATTACCTTGTATGAAAGCACTGCTTAATGAATAAATGTAAATGTAAAACAGATTCACAGTCTTTCTCATTTAATTCATCCCCTTCTTCATACTCTCATAATCTGTTCAACTGACTTGCTGGTCTGGCTTGTCTTTTCTCCACTCACTGAAGTGGTTGAATTTCGCCTTTAATTCCACTGAAGTATTCTCTGAATTCTACTGTTTGGAAGGATAGCATATACCTGTAGGCAAACAATCTGTATAATTTATGAACCAATATTTGTTTGGATTTTTAAATTGATGTTATTGCAAAGTTTTCCCATTCTTTGAGTTATCTTATACAGCAGCTATTTGACAATATCTGCAGATCCACAGCTGTTCCAGGCCTAACAGTACATCAGGTAAGAGTCAGGCAGAGCTATTTTTTTCTTTTTATATATGATATATTTTCTTATTATATAAATAAACCCATTAATATGTTGGGCATAGGCCTGACTGTCACTGTTTCATGCAGGACTAAAGTGTAAATGTCAAACCTGTGCAGTACTCTCATTCTAAATGACAGTGGCAATAAGAGGAATTTAACACAGTTTAGCGAGTTGAACACTGGATCAGAGACTAGAGCCCGATGATCATAAGGGCAGTGTTAATACTGATCCTTTCCTCACTGTGTCCAAAGTCACTGGCATTTCAAGCAAGTTTGGGGTGACTTTGTGACTCAAAAGAACATCAGCACAAAACCACCATGCCTGGGGTTCAGATTTCACAGTCTTCTGGTGAGTTTTAATTGTTACTGCTTCATAGAAGTAGGTCCAGTTGCTGTTCGATGAATAATGAGATTCAAACTCTGCTCAAATTCTATAAAGCTGAAACGTGCTGATCTCCAGCAACATGGTAAGACAAACATATTTGCACTTTTATATGGTTAACATACATGGGATATCAGTGTCAAAGCTATCAGTTCCTTACGCAACAGCGAGCTGGGATATTAGCTTTAAAAAAAAAGGTAAAATATAGCTTAACACTGTTGGGATTATTCTAAAGTTAGGACACTATGGGAATTTAGCAAGATACTATGCTTCTGTAGTAAACTTTCCATCCCTGGAATCAAGATAATAAACTTTAGAAATCATAGCTGTGCTCCTAAATGATCATATTCAAAATGGTGACTAAACAGATCAGATTTGATTTCAGATTGCAGATGGATTGGAGTGAGAATGTTTCTGTAATATGGCCTCAGAACTTATTTATACAGTGCAACAAGAAACTGATCTCCAGAGTGGGCAGGGGGCGCCGTCACAGCAGGTATCGAACCCCACTCGTCCATATCCTAGGTGACAACTCCTCTGCCATGTTGTTCTGGTGGCAGAGCTCTCCCTGTCCATCTTTACTTCCCCACTGTCACCTCTAGCAGGTGTTCAAAGGTTGCATGGAACTGGGAGATAAGCTCATCATAAGAGGCACTGGAGAAAATAAAGGGTGTAGAACCAATAGTGCCTCCTCTCTGCCACCGGTCAACTGTCCATCTCACATTCGTCCCTCCAGGCAACCGATGAAGACTGACTTCCTATCACCATCACCATGGATTCCGTCATATACAAAGTTCAGGGAGCACCATAATAGAAACTCCCAGCACTTCTGAGGGGATCTGTCACACATCTCAGATAGCTTGGTAAACTGAGTCCAATCTGCTTCATCCACAGGGTTTTCATTATTTGTAGAGGAGGCTGGATGCACAGGCAGGTTTGTCACAGTTTTATTTAAACAGAACATGGAACAAAAGATTTCTAGGAACTTGCAGGATCGAGGATTCAGGCTTCACAACAAGTTACTTTGATATGGCACAACACACAATTCCACTCAAAGAATGCAAAAACTTGGAGAATTTATAAAGGAACCGAACAAGACTAACTAGAAACAAGTGAAACTAATAATTAAACTGACAGGGCGAACCAAGTAAACCAGGAAGTAACATACCTTAACCAAAACTAACCACTAGAGGGGGAAAGATAGGACCAGGACATGGCAGCTAGGTGAATATGTTTGTTGTTTTAATTTTGGTGTAATTTACCTCTAAATTTATTTATTTTGTGGGATTTCAATCTACTATGAATTAATGTACTCTATGTAGATGTTTAAACTGAAAAATTAAAGACGAGAAAACTTCAAGAAAGCTGGAATTTAGCTAGGCATGCTAACCTCCCACGCATACAGAAAAATTAAAACATGTTTTTCCTATATGTTTTTAACAGACACTGGATCTTCTATCTCAAAGCCATCAAATTTGCTGCATGGCAGCACGCTGACTGGCTACATTGCCTACCACATGAGAGTAAATTAAAACCATCATGTGCCTCTGGCTTGTTGTAGACTTGATTGTGAAATAGCATTGATTGTTACAGAGTAATTCTTTAAAATGGTAAGAGGGAGTTGCTTTTTTTAATTCCTGTAATGCTTCCTTTTATTTGTAAGCACTGATATTAAACCATGGCTTTTAATCAGTTTACAACAAATAAAATGAAGAACATATTATCCATGTTTTTTTCCTTATTGATTCTGCTGATTTGTATGAAGATTATATCAAGCAGGAAACTGAATCCTAAGTATATGTCCAACTGTTACGGTAACAAGACCCTTTTGTTTCCATGGCAATGCATAGAGAATAGTGACAGCATTGCCAGATAAAGCAGACAGGAAACTACCAAACTCTGAATATTGTAATTTGCTTGTAAAACCCATAGAGGGAACTATGGAACTTTTTTTTTATCTTGTCTGAAAAAATAACCCAGGATAATAGTCCAAGGTCTCATCCAAACTGTATTAATGATTTGTGGTTGACAGCCTTTAAATTTCCTACTTTCCTGCAAATTCAACCAAAAATGGATGGCATTAAGTGCCACACACTGGTAGATGATTTTGTACCTGCTCCCACTCAGGGTAAGTTTCTGAACCTATGCTTGTTCAGGGTAAGTTTGCCTAAGGATACTTATCATCTGTATTACAAGACATGGCTGGCATTGACTTTTACATATCTAAACTCATTATAAATACATTTACATGTCTCAGGTTTTTGTAGCTGGACCTTGCATCCCAGGGTACAGGATCTTGTTCATTAATTTTATTTAAATACTGCATTTTTACCTGATTAATGTTCATTCATATAAACACCATTTAGTGAATCAGCAGACAGTGCAGAAAGAAACAAAAACGCACTGAGTGGACGCCAGTATTGTGCATCATTCTGTCTGGCTCTGTTTTTTAACTGTGCTTTAGAATTCCTTTTATAATCTGTGGTGCAGTCATCCACAATTTATCAACTTATCAGTAAAATGACAACATAAGATTACTATTGCACACAAGTTAAATTCAGACACTCATTACGATACAACTCATTACGATACAAACCCTAGTCTCAGAGGAGGAATATTTCCAAACAAATGTATGGTTACCAGTTTTTAATCTCTGTTTAACTTATATACTCTTTGTAAACAATAAACTGTAAAGAGATAAGAAAAATGAATAATGCATTACTTTTTTCATCATGTAAAAACATGTTACATATTTTAGTCTTGTATACTCAAAAGGTGTGGTTGGTTTGTGTGCATTTGTGTTTATTTCAAAAGCAACTCCATTGCATCATGGGAGTGACTGACTGTGGTTACAAGTCTCACTTCCTGTACAATCTAGTGGTCAGATTTGCTGTACAAACTCACCCTATGGAGGTTCAGTCATGCTGAGACTGTGTGCTTTACTGGTTACTTACCTTTTCAGGAGTGAATAAGTCACTGAGAACTTAGATAGAAAATGAGGATTGTTCACCTGAAATTGTGTAAGTACATTATTTTTGTTGTTCTGTTTATTTGTTTATTTTGAACTTTCATGGAAGAAAGAAAAATCATACCCTTATTTATTTTCAGGTCTGATTATATGGTGTCAGGCAGCTGAGACTCTTGAAGATGTACAAGTCAGCATTGGACAGAACATAACTATAAACTGTGATCTTACTTTGGAGAAGCAGATACAGTGGTACAGACAGCAGTCAAGTTCTCCAGTATACATTTTACGCTCACTCTCCCCTCTTTCCTTGTCCCCCCGCTACTACAATAATGATTATGAACAGAGATATTCACTGGAAACAAATCACCGTTTATTTATACGAAATATTACCTTGGATGAACTTGGTGTTTACTTCTGTGCTAAAGCTAATGTACCAACTGTCTTTGGCAATGGAACCAGAATACGCATCCCTGGTAAGAAGTCCTAATGTCACACTCATATTCTTATGAAATATCACATTTATTCATTGTTACAACTCAGTAATAACTTCTGTACCTGTGTGTATTTAAATTTAAAACCCATTAGTTATATTTTGGACACTTTATAGTCTTTTGTTTGTCATTCTTTGCAACACTAGATCAGCACTTCACAGTGATTACTAAGAAAGCTATTAAATGTTGTCGCAGCCGTATTTCTGAGGAGCGGCTGTTGTAAATTGATTTAATTTTTATAAAATGCTATGTGGCAACACTTTTGTAGAATATTGTGTTGACTACCCAATATAAGCTGCTTGTCATTTCAAGCCGCTTTTAAGCATACATCCTTATGTGTTTGCATTTTCATCCAGTAGACAGACTCCACCGTGTGTCTGAATATTTTCCCTGCTGAAACTAAGGGGTTTTGATTTGGGAGATAACCATAACAAAATGCATCCCAGCGACAGAAGTACATTCTGATTTAGTATGACAGGCCGGATCATAGATACAAAAGAGACATTATCCTCCAAGTGCCAGTGGAAAGAATCAGCATTCATGTGTACTTGATATGAAGTTAGAGCTCCTCACTCATGTAACTGTAATTTGCTCTACAATGTGTTCACTGTTAAAGTAATTATATCCTTTCTTTTTGGATTTGGATATGTTCAAATACAAGCCAAAAAGTGTTCCAGTCTCTCATATTATGCTAGTGCTCAGACAGTAACCCCTGAGGATGAATACAGAATAATGCAGGAGTTCAGTTTCATCAGTATAAGTAATTCCTAGTTGTTCTCTTATTACAGGCAATTCATCAAAACTCCAGAATTCCTCAGAACCACAGGATCAGACTTCGGAACAGCATGATTTGAAATGTCTTCTTACACCATGGAAAACTCTTACTGTTTTGTCCAGTCTCTTCAACTGCATTTTGTTCATTGTTATTTCAGGTGAGTTTGTTGATAGTGTTGATGTAAAACTGTATAACCCAATATAAATTATATTACATGTTTTATACTGATAACATATGCTTTATACTGCTTTTCTGTATAGCTTGTAGAGTTACTTAAAAGTAGATAAAATAAATAATAAATAAATTGACTCTGACCTCTAGATGCTTCACAGTGTTGGCATGTTTTTGGACCTGCTGATTTTAGGTCATTTTTTACCATTTCAGTGTTGGTGAAGAGGTCTGTTTGTAATGAGAAAAAATCTTTCATGAGATCAGAACAATCTCAATACTGTGATCCAGAGCAGTCTCAGGATGCTGATGGCCTACAGGTACACATCTCATATCAATTTGTCATTTATTTATTTTATAAAAAGAGATGTCTCAGTCAAGTGACTCTGTCCCATACTAACAGTATGTTCCTATATATGACTGAATTATCTGACTTTACCAAAGACCTCAGAGTCTTTTCTCTTCATAGTCCTCGACTGCACTGTAAATGTTAAGAGTAAAATTGATAAAAGACAAGTTTTTCTTATTTGTTTTAATGAATAATTTGACTGATATATTTAATGAATAACATGTGCATGATAAGATACATGATAACATGATATACATGACTCAGAACATTGTTTGTAAATAGATCTGCATAGTAAAACATTATTCTGTTGTTTTGCAGTACTCAGAGATACGGGTGCCTGTGTCAGGAAACAACATCAGGACCAGCAGCAATGACTGCACATACAGTGTAGTGCAGCGGCCTCGATGCTGAGCGTCTGTCACTGTGTAACCACACAGATCTTAGTTGTCTTCTCAGATACTTTTCTTTCTCACACTTTTTGTCTGTTGCCTTTCAGCTTGTCACACCACAAACTGTTCTGATTCTTGTAAAATGGAGAGATCAGGTGTTTCAAGCCATAGTGTGACTCAAAAAGCCACTGAGAAAATGTAGCTGTCACAGTTTGATAATTGTCCTGGAGAGAGACATGATTATCTTTGTATTAAAACTGTCGCTGTAATGGTGCCCTAAGAACACTTGTTACAGGTGAAATGAAATATAAGGAAATGATGGCAGCTTCTGGTCACTATTGTTGATCTTTTAGACCATTAGACTTATTTAGACCATTTTATGTTTTTTCTGGAGTCAAAATACCTTTTTAAGGTGAAACTGGCCAAGTCACAGTTTAAAATCAGGTTATTGGTCAACTTGAGTTTGTCTTTAAAGCCGTGTTACTGTTACATTAATTTTTTTACTCCTAAATATTAATCGTCATGAACACCACTGTGACAGTGGAATAAGAGACCTGTTTCTTTAAATGTCTGACTCCATCCCTCCCTCTGACTGTAAAACTGTGATTCAGGGGGCACTGGTTACCTACTGGTTAGAGAAGTGGGCTTGTGACCGAAAGGTCACTGGTTCAAGTCCCAGGATCCCAGGACTGGTAGGAAAACATCCATGGCTGAAGAGCCCTTAGGCAAGGCACTTAACTCCCAACTGCCCCCTGGGTACAGATGTGCTGCCCACTGCTCCTGCGCCTAGTGGTTGTGTGTGCTCACTGCTGGCCCTATCTTTTTCAATAAGTACAATGACTTTCTGAGAACAATCCTTGCAAAATTTGAAGTTGTTCTTCTTTGCTTCTTTTTATTTACTTGTTTTTATCTACTTGTTTTATTTTGTCATTTTTAACACCAGTTGAAAAGCCTTTGTAGTCATTACAATCATCTGTACTACATGTGCCTGCCTCAGAAAAGCATATGACCAACAGAATCTGGTTTAATATAACTGAGGGCAGAATTTGTAGAACTGACTGTAAAACATGTCAAAGTGACATTAATTTTAGTACCACAACATTTAATTGATCATTATGTGAAAATACATCTATGTCCTACTCAACATTAAATTTTGGGGTTAGGTTACCACAGTGTGACTAGATCCATATGATAAACATGACCACATAATGTATGATATTTGATGTTGCCTCAGAAGACCTCTCAAAAATCTTTACACATAACAAACCATCACAGTTTTTATGAATGTAATATATTTTCTCCATGCATGTGTCGTTAAACAACACACATCACTAAATAGTTTTTATTTCTGTAAAGCATTCAGAAAGACAGACGGAATAATCATCCTTATACAAACAGAATTCCAAGACAGAGATGTACTCATACGTCGTCTATAAGCTAATCGTTTCTTGTGGCCATGGCCTTTTTGATAAAACTATGCCTTAAATATACCGTTTGGCTGTCACATCAGCTTCATCGATAATTTTTGGTGAGGCATACCAAACTTTATTAATTTTATTAATTGCTTGTTAAGTGTCACTATCACAGATAATTTATTTAAAAAGTGTTAAGAACTTCTATGCTATATGACAGATCAGATTGAGACTTTACAAACTGCAATACTGTTGGCAAGACTAAACAAAATAAATGTAGGCAAACTTATTTTCTCACACAACATGGCTGCCACAGGCCAATAAGATTTCCTGCCTTGTTCATACTCAAAATACCAATGAATGCAAAACCATTTTAGTCATTACAGATATTAAGGAAAATTTATCAGTCTAGACTGTGAAAGTTGAATGCTGAATAAATGCTTCACAGCTTGGATACCCTAACTGTATCTTGTAGCGATATTATCTTGTTCTGCTTTCATCTTTTTTTTGCATGTGACACTTCTTTCCCCATTTATAAGACCTCTTTAATCTAATCATGATGAATCATAGTGCAATGACAGACTAATGACGCTACTTTACATTCAGGTCAGGTTTACTGATCACAGAGCAAGTGACAGTGGAAAATCTACCTGGTAAGAGGACACAAACACACATGTCTGCCCTCCTGCTTTCATCTAGTTTTCTTATTCAAGAGAAAAGCAGTTTGACAACAGCCTGTGCAGTCTGAGTCCATTTTACACAAAACGGATTTCTCTCTGTTTTCAAATTCATCCTGTTAATGCAATGGATACTTTTTTGGATGAAAGCTTAAAAAGGGAACTGAAAAGTGAACTGGTCTGTATTAATTTTAAAAAATATGTAACATTTTATTATGTTTTTGTTTGAAGTTTGGAGTGATTGTTTGAATTGAAAAAAAAAATTAAATTTGCTTATCAACACTTGTATTCTGTCAAATAATTAGACTAAAATACATTTTATTGGTAGGCCAGGTTGAAAGATCTGTTAGGGTGATGGCAAAAATGAAAAAAGAGCTGCTTGCATGAAAACCTCAACTTCAAAACATGTGGTTTTGAAAAGCTCAAGTACAAAGTTTGTGTTGTTTGCTCGACACCACATTCTCTCACAGATGCAGGGTTTTCTTGTGCATAAGTACTGCCTATGTTCCAGTTATACAAGGCCTCTACTCACAGTGCATGTTAAGCAGAGGATAAACAGTCACACCAAACTTCAGTCTACAGAAGAGGCCCTCTTCTTATTTACATGAGTCGGTAGAAACTTTCACCAAGGTCCAAAGCAAAGTGATTGCGAAACGGTTAGTGATTAGATTACCTCATTTCGTCAGTATCTCCTCACCAGCATTGTCACCTTCAACACTAGAAACATCACTAGTGAAGTGCAATGAGAGACAGCTAGAGCTCAATCACTACACTTCTTTATTTCAATCATACATAAACTCTTTAAGTTCTCATTAAAACTCTAAGAGTGCTCATTTACAGTTAAAATATTTCTCCTTTCTCAAGTCCCTACCAAATTAACTGCAGAGTTCTACTGTGCTGATGAGGTTGGAGGAGATAGAATTTGGCAAAGTGGATAGTGTTTTTCTGAGTATGGTGCACAAAACTGCTCTGCGTGATGGACAGTGGCTGGTTAAGGTTCCACAATCGCAGCTACCTTCCACTGTGTCTTTAAAAAGGGCACTTATCTCTAGGGTAGTGGAGCTCTAGTGGTGTCTGTTGTCTGAGATAAGAGCATTCACTAAATATGAAAATGATGCTATCAGTTCACATCAGGACAGGAGGATTTGAGAGTGTGTAGGACTGTAGGTGACTATACACCCAGAAATAGCCCCCACATCCTGACCAAGACAGGCAGCACAAACATAAATGTATGTGTGTGTGTGTGTGTGTGTGTGTGTGTGTGTGTGGGGGGGGGGGGGGGGGGGGGTAAGCTAAAGACGCACCTGAGTAGAGATGTCATGAACCACTTAAACCACAGACAAAAACATTACAACAGCCTACACAGAACATATAACGGAAAAAAGGACCAAGAGTTCAATAGCAGAACACAAGTACACCTTCATAAGTGCAACAAAGACAATGTCTATCTATCTATCTATCTATCTATCTATCTATCTATCTATCTATCTATCTATCTATCTATCTATCTATCTATCTATCTATCTATCTATCTATCTGTCTGTCTGTCTAACTATCTTCTATCTATATATCTGTCCACCGTCTGAAAAAGGTTTTGAAAGCTTCATGCATGTTTCTATTTAACTGCTTCCCAGTGTGTTCAAAACTACAGGCCACCAGTACTAGGTCAGCCTCCCCAGTGCACCACCTTCAATTTGAACCAGCAAACATTTCCACATGTGTAACTGTAACCCATTGTTGCCACAGTAACTGTCAGGTGACACTGACTACTTCAGAGATACTAATACATTTTACTGTGATTATACTTCACTGACAATTCTTGTGGTCATAGTTGTAAGGTTAATGAAGCAAAGATATGATGGTAAACATATAGGCAGCACAGTTTCTGCTTTTGACCTCAAAACATGAAGCTTACACCACTGAAACTAACATTGTTTTTATCTTCTCACAACCACAGTACTCTGCCATATTAGTGCCATCTATTGGATTTAAGATTACGCAAGACCCCTGTCTATCAAGTTCTGGGTTATTTTAATGGCCCCAGACATACCCTGGAATGCCTGACATGACATTATTTGCCATTTCTCTGATGATGAATAAAGTAAGTGTTTGGGAAAGGGGAGCTACTCCTCTTCTGCTTCTGCTTCACAAAGAACAAAGAAATTTGATCTGAAGACATGAACCATGCAAAATTCAAACTCAAACATCAAAATTACTAACATGTAAAAGTGTTACAACACATGCTGTTGTGATTAAGGGGTGCAGAGACTGTGTGTTTTACCAGGATCAATCATTAGTTTTAGACTTAAACACAAAATATGGATTTTGTCATTTAACTCATCAAAGAATTTTAAGTCAGTTTATTTGCCACAGTGACAGGAAACATTTAGAACGTATTCAGACGTGCCTGATGTGTGGGAGAGATTGTCTGTGGGTAGAACTGTCACTTCCCATAGAGACAGGTGGTCAGGTTTGCAAAATCTCACTCAAGAGTAGTTAAAACATGATGAGACTACACGCTAGACTGGCCACTTACCTTTTCAGTCATTAATCAGTCATTCAGAACATAAATAAAAAATGAGGATTGTGCAGTTTAAATTGTTTTAGTATACAATGGGGGGTTTTCCACTTCAAATTTCTAAGCAGAACAAAGACAAAACTATCTGTTTCTGTCTGTGTTGTTGTCAGGTTTGATCATATGGTTTCAAGTAGCTGAGAGTTTTGAAGATGTACAAGTCAACATCGGAGAGTATACTATAAACTATGAACTATATACTATGGTCTTGCTGTAAAGGAAGTGATAAACTACTTCAAGCAGCAATCAGGTTCTCTGGTACCTATATTATGATCATTCTCCCCACTTTCCTCAAACTCTCACTTTTACAGCAAGGATTAAAAACAGAAATTATCAACTCAAAAAAGGAATTACAAAATGTTACCATGGATGAACTTGGTGTTTCCCTCTGTGCTAAAACCAGCGGTGGACTCCAGAACAATTAATACTGAGCGGTGATGCTTCAGTATGGCAAGATTCACAACAAGCAAAGCATTCAAGTTTAACTCTGTTACATAAGCACTGATCACTCTCCAGTACTAATCTGGGATAGTTCTCAACCTTTTAGTGGTGTTTTAGGAGACATGTTTACATGTAAGAATAAATGTACAGTAGTCACAGTGTGTACACTCAGGTCTGTGTTGTATGTGTTCATAGTTTTTGCTGTACTCAGAGATACAAGTGCTCTTGTCTGAGAACAATATAAAGACCAACAGCATAAACCACACATATATTTTAGTTCAGTTCATTCAGCATTGAGCTTCTGTGGCTTTGTGCCATCTTATACAGATGTTCTTACATATTTGTCTTATATTCTTTTTTCTCTTTTGTTCTCTCCTCTTTTACAGCTCAAACAACTTCTTTAAAATGGGGAAGTCATACAGAATGGTTGGAGTTATAAGCTCTCTCTAGAGGCCACAGAAACACCATGGCTATTCCAGGAAATGTCTATGTATCTAATGATGTTCCTTCTCAAATTCAATGGGAAGTGATGACATATTGTTTGAGATTTTGTTTTGGTCAGTCTGAAACTTTGAAAAATGCACACAACAGCTGTTGCACTTTTATCACATTACAATTTGTTTTAAGTTCTAAACTCCTTTGTCAGGAGCATTTAATCCATTTAATCTATTGTTGTAGTTTAACATATATTCCATTTTTTTGTGGTTTTCTGTATCCATTAAAGAAACCAAAAGAAATGCACTTGCTGTTATAATCAAGTCAGCTTTAAAATTAAATGAATATTAACAGCTAACATTTCTGTACATAATCGACTGAAAACGCTTGACCATGTAGCTACCTACATGTTTTCATAAGTTTTTATGTTTGAGTTTTTGCAGTGGGTTGACTGAGCCAATTATTATAACTGGCTAAAATATAGACTGTCATTGGTATTTTGGAGTGGGGTTTGGGGGGACATTTGTTTAAAGGGTATTTATACAGGGTAGTTATTACAACAGATATTATGATGTATTTACATCAGTTACAGAAAGGTGTTAAAGAAAACAGTAAGCATGGTCTTGACGGCCAGATTGTGAGGGTTGCCAAGGTAACACCTGCACTCTGGCCTTATCATGTGGGTTTTGAAAAGCTCATGCACAACATTCAGATTGTCCACTCTACACCACATTGTCACACTCTTGTGGTTTTATTGAACAAAAATAACACTTAGGTTCCAGTCACATGGTGCTCTGCAAAGACCACACTGAGCACACGCATTCATGCCAACCAGCAGTCCACAGAAGAGACCCTCTGATTCTACATTTATATGAAATGGGTTTTAGCCAACACAATCATTTAACACCAAGATAACCTCTATAGTCAAAACTCTGTGAAGAGTCACCTAAAAAGTTCACTGTGAAAAGTTCTCCTATAGAGCTTTGCTCTTAAACACCAGAGACATTACTGATCAACTGCAGTGAGAGAGTGCAGCACAAACACGGAACTGTTTCACTTTCAACACAAATACACTGCAACATATGAGCACTTTTAAAAAGTAGACGTCTTCTCTTCTATCGTGGATAATTATGAATACACATGTATGCATTTGACTGCTGTAAACAGACTGACTGATATTCATTCTGATGTTTGATAATGCACCAGTAACAGGACAGGTCCAATGGACTTGTCCACATGTCTCTGATCTTTGTGCCCGGTCCTTGTTTAATAAAGATATGACTAACCATATATTCCTGAAACTTTTGATGATTAATGAGAGTACAGAATGTTTTGGGTGCTTTTGTCCTTAAAACGTTGAAGCCTACTCTCATGAAATTTTTTAGTACAAAATTATTTTCACTCGTAGCAGTCATAATTTGATTATGCCAAAAATCTCTCTCTCACGCATACAGTCCTAACACAGCCCATAAATTACCTCATGACAGCACCACCTGCTGGAATAAAGGTTACATACATCAATAAGTTCCTCTCAGGCCGTCTGTCCAACAGGACATCTGTTGCTTGGACGGAAAATAAAAATGATATCTGAAAGGTCTTCATTTACTGTTTCTTCTGTAATTACTAACTTTTTTTTTTAGCTTGGAGGGGCTGCTCACGGATCAGCCTGAATAGACACAACAAACATTCAGTTTCTTGAACTGCAGAACTTATGATGTGGTAAGTTTCTAAATCATACAAAAAATCAGGAAGATCTTAAAAACCTCAAGATTAAGACCTATGACAGCCTCAAGGTACCAATGATCCACAACATATCTCCATATTGTAAAAAATCAAGTACATCCTGTGAGAAAGAAAAGGACCGAATAAAGGCCATGATCAGCATGTTCTTCTCTGTTTGGCATCTGTGGCTCCAGTTTATTGTCAGATGTGTCTGATCGGCTCTGAGAGGCTGCTCTAATGTTCTCCTTCAGTTCTCCTTACTTGGCTCACGTGTCTCTGTGCAACTGAGTTGTTTTTTTTTTTATGGACAGTTGCTGTCCATGGTGCTGATTGTCCTCTTCTTTAAGTCCTCCTCTTGCTGTCCTGTGTGACAGCAATGACAACTGATGATTGTAGAAAACTAGAGTTCTCCCATCACATAGTTTGTATAGTTGCACCAAACGTAACTGCTTAACTGTCTGGTTTACTGGAGGTTCATTTAATCAAGGCAGCAGTGATCCAGTTTGCTTTACATGTTTACAAGTTTCCAAAAAATGAAAGCTAAAACAAAGGCAAGGGAATACTCTTATTTTTCGACTGCATGTATGGCAGTATTATTTACACTTTGAATGACAGAGGCAGTCAAGATTTTACTCAACTTTAAGTTTTTAAACGGAGCAACTGTATCTTGCAATCTAACTTTATATACAATGGAGGTGTCATACTAATTTAAAGAGTCTGTAAACGAGAGAAAACATTGTGCGATTACTGCAGTTTCCCTTTTATTATACTTGTTGTTTGTACAGAATCAGTGGAAGTTTATTCATCAATTTAGTAAGTAAGTGGAGAGCAAAGACTAACCAAGTAAAGAGTTTAGTTCACTTTTCCAAAAAATTCCTCAGAATCTCAGAATCAAACATGTGGAAACTGTGATGTGACACCACCTGAGATGCCAAGGAAAACCCTCATGACTGTGTCCAGTCTTTTAAACTTTATTTTATTCATTGTAACTTTTTGTGAGTTTGTTCTTGGTGCTGAGGTAATTATGAGTAATATATGACAAATCAAATGGTATAAATGGATACTAGTTAATAGCTTGTAGAGGCTTTATGTAACACTTTATCATCAAATGCATTATAATTGGTATCTTGATGAGTGGTGATTGCTCTCCTGTTAATCTGGTCATTTTTACTTTTTCAGTCTTAATTAAGAAGTGTGTTCACCACCAAAAATATATATCTACAAAGTTCACAAGAACTTCAAGATCGTGTTCTAGAACAGAACCCTGATGACCCACGAGTGTGTATCTCCTATCCATTGATACAACAGTTTATTTATCATTTACATTTATTTAGTTCATTGTATGAGATAACTTGGCAACTACATGACTTAATTCAATCCTCTGATTATTCACAGAAGTGTAAGTTTAACATCACGTGTATTCCACTTTCAATAACTCAACTATCCCAAGGCTGCTAATTATTACTAGGAAAGTCATTCACGTATAACTTCTGTTCTGTTCCACACAGAAATGCTGTTATACATGCATCATGTTTTCATTTGAAAACAAACATAAAAGGATCAGTCATACCTGTATTGTAAATTATGTCTGTAGGCAGAATTCACATATAGCATGGGAGTTAGTGTGTGCAACACACAGACATGTTTCACCACGTGTCACACACTGTTCCTCTCGTTTCCCCCTCTAGTGGTCAGTTTTGGTTAAGTTGTGTGTCACTTCCTGATTTCTTTGTTTAGTCTTGTTAGTTCAACCATCGGTACCACCTGTTGTCGGTTAGTTCAGCTTGTTAACCTGTGTATAAGTACTCCTTCTTTTCGCTTCATTTTTTTGTGTGAAATTGTTGATGCCTGTTTGGGTTTGCTTTACGTTACGTTGGTTTGTGTGCCTGCCTGAAATCCCGAATCTGCGTTCTGTAAGTCTTTTGTTATGTTTACTTTAAATAAAATGACAACTGACCTGGTGGGTGTTCCAGAAAGCAGGTTTAGTGAAAACTCTGAGTTAGTTAACTCAGAACAAGTGGTAAACCTCCTAATAGAAGAGCCTCATGGCTTTGATTTGCTAGGAGAATGAAGCCATAGGACTCCTCTATTAGGAGGTTTACTATGTGTTCTGAGTTAACAAACTCTGAGTTTTCACTAAATCTGCTTTCTGGAAGACCCCCCTGCACATGCATCCAGTCTCTACACAGCATGACACCACGGTGAAACAAAAAGAGGTGTTTCCTGTGTTGTTTTTGTTTGTTTTTACATTTGTCTTGCCTTCTCTTCCTTTTCACGTCTTCATCAGGAAAACCTTTTGTCACAGGCTCCGTGGATATAGATGAAAAGGACACAATGAAATTAAATGAGAAATTCAGAGTTTTTCAGGCATGAATACATAACAGAGAAACAGCTTTTATTACAATATCACAATTAAGTTCTTTACTACTATACACATCAACAGATGTATCCCTGTTTCCTTTCCATCCACTAGTAAAACCTCAAATAAGTACATAATCAAATAACTCTCCCATTCTATCAAACATCTAGTGAGATGGAACATTCTGTATATCATAACATGGTAACTTTGCTTCATGTTGTGCATTTTGCAGACACAGGGCAGATAAGACCTGTAATCTCTGGCCACGGTAAAGCATGTGGTTTTCGCAGTTTCAAATTCATGTATAAAGTTCATGTTGTCCTCTCCACATCTCATTCTCACACACACGTATGGTTTTCTTGCACAAAAAAATCAGTTATGTTCCAGTCACACGAGACAGACCAAGCAGAGCACAGTGCACATATTTGTGAGAACCAGTATCAACGGTTAATGTTTACGCTTTAAGGTGGTTTACCACAAGCAGAAAACTGTTTAAGTGAAATAACTCATTTAGATGTGCAAATCAGCCAGAGTCAGTGAGTCAAGAAACAAATCATGTTGCATTCTGCATGGAACTCAAAACGTTTAAGCTGAATTTAAATTGATTATCATGGTTTTTATGACAGTAGTTTTATAGATGTTATAGATCAAATATGTCTTCATTTCAAAATGTAAAAACAATTTTAAAAAAAAAAGAAATAAACATCAAATCATAATGAACTACACTATTAAAATCCTTGGTCAGCAAAATTGCATTAAATTCAAAATCCAAAAAAGGAATGATGATTTAAACTTACATAGAGAACTGTGTAAAAGTCTTGGGCATGTGTGAAAAAGTGCTGTAAATTCAGCATGCTTTCAAAACAATGAATATATATTAACAACATACAAAGTGCACGAAACAGAAAAATCAATAGTTTTGGTTTTAGTTAAATCATTGGTATTAGTTAAACAATATTTGTTATGACCGCCCTTTGTCTTCAAAACATCACTGATTCGCTTAGATATACTTGTGCAAAGTGCTATAAGGTGCTCGGCAGGTAGGTTTTTCCAAGCATCTTAGAACTTGCCACAGTTCTTCTATGGATTTTGGCTGTTCCAATTCTCTCTTTCTCCTCATGTAATCCCAGACTGACGCGATGATGTTGAGATCAGGGCTTTGTGGGGGCCACACCATCTGTTGCAGGGCTCCTTGTTTCTCTTTTTGATGAAGATTCTTTTTTTATCACTGGCTGTATGTTTAGGGTTGTTGTCAGGCTGCAGAATAAATCTAGGACCAATCAGACACCTCCCTGATGGTAGTGCATGATTGTTAATAATCAGCTTGTATTTCTCAGCGTTGAGGAGACCACCAAATCCCCAACTCCATTTGCAGCAATGCAGCCTCAAACCTACAAGGAACCTCCATCATGCTTTGCTTTTGCCTGCAGACCCTCATCCTTGTAACATTCTCCAGCCCTTCAATGAACAAACTGCCTTCTTCTAGAGCCAAATATTTCAAATTTGGATTCATCAGTCCAGAGCACCTGCTGCAATTGCACTGCATCCCAGGTCTTGTGTTTTTGTGCATAGATGAGTCACTTGGCTTTGTTTCCGTGTCTGAGGAATGGCTTTTTGGCTACAAGTCTTCCCTTGAGACCACTTCTGTCCAGACTTCTCCAGACTGTAGATTGGTGTACCAGGGTCTTTTCTTTGTGCTTCTTCAGAAGAGCTTGGATAGCACATCTTGAAACACATGTCTGCTTCGAAATGTCTGCCTGTTAGAGACCTTGCTGATACAGGATGACCACCTTGTGTCTTTTGTCTATGCTCACCCCTGTCATGGTGTAAGATTCACAATTTCTTCACCAACCTCACCGTTTCAGTGTGGCTGATCCTCACCCAGTTTTATTCCCTCTACAAACATGTTTCTGCATGAGTTAATGGTTGTGGTTAAACCTGCTTATGTTGCTAATGATTACCACCTGTTTTATTCAGTTGTTTGGTATAGTTATTTTATAATGCATTGGTATATATGCCTACCAAAAAAGGTCCAGAAGGTTTTGTGTTAGTTTGCCACTGTCTTTATTTATTTAGTGGCACATTTCATTATTTTCAAAAGAAATGTTTGGAAATCTTGAATATGATATTTGTTATTGACACTCATTAATATATATATATATATATATATACACACACATACACACACACACACACACACACACTTCAAGAAGTCCTCTGTATCATTTAGTAAAATGTAAATAAATCTAGACAATGTGATATGTTAACAGTCCTTCACAACTGAGTATGTGTTATGTGTATCATTACAGTACGTAATGTGCTAAGCTCAGCCTTGTTTTTCATTCAGTTTTTCAGAGCTGATTAACAGCATTGCCACTGCTGCTGGCCACTTGGTCTCAAACCTTTTCGCCATTTGAAATTTAAAAAATAAACAGCGACTGACGGATAATACATTTATATCCACCAGTGTTTTGCACTTCAGTATTTGTTGAAAGGGCATTTATGATTGGGACAAAATCTACTTTGATGTGCTTATGTCTATCTCTGATCACAGTGAAATGCTGAGGTTTGATGTTATTAACAAACATCAAAGTTGCATGTGTAGGCCGGGTTGGAGGGGCTGTAACGTTCATTAGAGGAGGGGTATTTCCACATTTACTTTAATGACAACTGTGGTTTTGAAAGCCCATGCACATAGTTACATCGTCCTTTCCACACCACATTGTCAGACACGCATGGTTTTCTTGCAAAAACACTCCCTTCATGCTCCAACCACAGAACATGCTGAGCAGAGCACGCACATTCAGAGGTCAAAGTGATCTTCTAATTTTAGACTCATGTGAAATGGACAAAAGTATTATGATGGTCCAAGATAACCTTTTATAGAAGCATTTCACTTGCGAATGATGAACAGATCACCTCAAAATTGCACCATTGCCACATTTACTACAAGATTGTTGACAAGGACACTTGATTGGTAAACAGTCAGGGGAGAGGGAAAAGCTTGTTTAGACACACACACAAAAAAAACAGCGGTGTTGGTGCCTTTGCAACAGCATATGTCCTCCGATCCAGATATATTCAGAGAGTTAGGGGGTTGGTCTGTATATGACTGTGTCCCAGTAACTACAAAACAAAAACCATCATCAACTTCTTTTCAGCTCTTTTCAGAGTTGTTGTTTATTGGGGGAGTACGTAGTTCTTGTCTTATGGGATGAGTTTAAACCTGTATATTGTGTAGTTTTGGAAGGACATGTGAAGGACATTGTGTTAGTATGCCACTCTCTTTCTTTATTTAGTCTTAGTGGCACATTTCATTATTTTCAAAAGAAATGTTTGGAAATCTAAAATATGATATTTGTTTCAAGTTCAAGTTTCAAGTTTAAGTTTATTTAGAGCCCAATATCACTGTTTACAGTCTCAAAGGGCTTTACATGCCCACAGGATTACAACAAAACAGAGCAGGGTGGCACCCCCTGACTTGATCCTCATAGCGGGCAAGAAAAAACTCCTCAAAAAACCCAGACGTTAGGGAAAAATAGGAGAAATCTTGAGAAGGACCACAAAGAGAGGAGACCCCTTCTAGGCCAGCCAGGCATGCAGTAGGTGCCAGCCCAGAGGCAACAACAGAGTGATAGTTATTCACACACACACACACACACACACACATATATCTATATCTATATCTATATCTATATCTATATCTATATCTATTATCTATCTATCTATCTATCTATCTATCTATCTATCTATCTATCTATCTATCTATCTCTATCTATCTATATATATAGGACATGAGTTATCTCTTTCAAAAGCATCTTAACCCCAGTGCATGTAACATGTGACCTCTGATGTTGGAACATCTGTGAAATGTATTAATGTTAATAGGCTGTGAGGTCCCACCAGGACACACAGGTTTATTATGATGTGGTGCATGTCTGAGGCAGTGACATGTTCCAAGTCAAATTCAAATGTATTTGTGAAGCACTTTTAATAGTTCTTTAATAGTCAAAAGAAGCATTAAAGACAATGTGCCTCAACCCCCAGTGAGCCAGCCCAAGGTGAAAGTTGCAATTAAAAACTCCCTAAAAAGAAGACAATTGGAGGAAGAAACCTTGGGAGGAACCAGTACTCGACAGCAGAAGCCCGTATTCCTCTGATCGGCACTAAGAATAAAGATATTCACAACATAAAGAGTCCAAAGCTTCCAGATTCTATGGCATGGAAAATTATTTACAAAATATAATCATTATGTGTACTGTAGAAATGATTTACGGTATAGAATGTTCTGGCAGTTCTAGATACTACGGTGTATGAGTTAATATGACAACCAAATGGTTTTCACATCACTAAATGCATCTTTAAGTACTAGCAGCCAAATGATAGTTAGCAATACCATACTTAAGAGTGGGGTTTTGGGGTAGATGAAGCGGGCAGGCGAGTCACAGTTCCACAATCAGGCCGCATCACAGGTGGATCTCAGGCTGGTAGTATGACGGATAACCGTGTAAGGGATGTTGGGTTCTAGTAGGGACAGGCACAGACCTTGTAGGCCTCAGTGTAGGACAGGAGCAGTGGTGGGTGGGTGGTATTCAGTATGTCAAAGGAAGGGCCATTGCATTATGGGACTCATTGACTGTGGTTTTCAGGTTTCACTTCCTTTAGAGGCTCATGCTCACATTCTCTATAGAAACCCTGGTTTGGTTCAGTCGTGTCGACACTGTGCTGTACAGATTACCTCAGTTCAGGAATGAATCAGTCGATCAGAACATAAATACAACATGAGAACGATGCAGCTCCAGTTATGTAAGTTTATCCAGTGCTTTTAAAATTCTCTACAATAGTGTAACCCAGACAGACAGGATATTATGTTTTGTCTTTTATTTCTTTCCAGGTTTGTTCACGTGGTTTCAAGCTGCTGAGAGTGTTAAAAATGTCCTGGTCAACTTTGGACAGAATGTGACTTTAAAATGTGATGATGACAGTGAGGAGATATACTGGTTCATACAACAACCGTTAAATCCTCCAGTTCTCATATTACGCTCTTTTGATTCATCATCTGGTCGTGCTCAGTACTATATGTCTAAACACAAATACAAACTTCTATCAAATAATAGTTTATTTATAAACAATATCACCATGAATGAAACAGGAGATTACTATTGTATTCCTACTGGCCAACCACCTGTATTTAGCAATGGCACTAGACTGCAAGCTGGGGGTAAGTACACGTAATGATATTTTTTAATATTGTTAAATTATAACAACTGCTGTATCTACTGTGGGACTTTTTAAGTTGTAGAGGTCTCAGAAAAGTCTTTAGGAATGTCTTTTGTCCTAGATTACATTGTGTTTTACATATTTGAACACTGATAATCCACTCATCTGTAGAAAGCTGTTACAAAATGTTAAAACAGATGCAGTGCCACATGTGAGGGGCTTTGTTTGAGGGGGGAAAGCTATTATCTGTATTATTCACACTTTGTTTTTAAATCAATATACTTTTTAGTTTTGTTTTTATCGGGGCTTTTGAGGTCCTCTAGTGTACTGCTTTTGACTTCTTAAGGGCTATGGTAATGACTGATAAATTATTAAGGCATGACAAGCTACACAATAATACAATATACTCATGTCATATAAAATAATGTAGGAACTATTTATAAAAGCAGTATTAATTATTTAACACATGACAGTTTATTGAATGATTCATCATATATTATTTAATAATTTTGAGCACATGAAATCTGTTGCACTGCTGTTTGCCTTTCCAGAAAATTCTTCTGAACCCCAATATCAGGCATGTAAAGAGTGTGAGAGAATACCTCAGACACCATGGAAAACTCTCACTGTTGTGTTCAGTATCCTAACATTTGTTTTATCTATTGTTACTTCAGGTGAGTTTCTTGATAGTGTGGAGAAAAATCTAATAATGAATAATTACATGTAAAATGTCTCAGAAGTGAGCTGTCAAACAATATTAAGTTAGGATGACAAAAAATAAGGGAACTTATTTCATTAAAATGTTCAGTATGTGCAATTTAACAGATTCATTTGTTCAATAAAGTTTGTCTCTTTGTTGTGTTGAGTGTTATTACAGAGATGTGTTTGCCAGTGGAAAGAATCTCCAGGAAGTTCACAACAACCTCCTAACTGTGGTTTAGTTGAGTCTCAGAACTCAGAAATACACCCAGTATGTATTTCATATCCATTTATCACTTCTCTCAGAAAAATGAGGGCATTTACCCTTAGCGTGAGAAGTCTCTAAGCAAGACTGTCTAGCATATCTTCATTTGAAAATGAATATACGATATACTATACACTTTCACTGTATTTCACTGTAAATTTCACTGTAAAATTGTAGGACTTTACGGGTATCAGTTTGTCAGAAATATACTGCATTATTATAGTATTGGTATTGTATTATAACATGACAGTAACTGCACATACCTATATTTTGATGTACAGTATAATTACAGCACTGCTATCACCTATTGTAATGTAAAACATTTGCATCTTTTTGTAATGGACTGCATTTAAGGAATACAATAGATTACTGTAAAACATTTTCTGGGAATGTATATCAGTTTCCACAGTGTAATCACTGAGATATACATTGTTTTTGCAGTACTCAGAGAAACGGCTACCTGTCCTAGAGAACAACATCAGTACAAGTGTCACCTACACCTTACTGCCACTCCCACAACCCTGAGTGTGGACGGCTATGTATTGACACATCTCAGTTTTCCCTGTAACTCTCTTTTCAAGTTTTTTTCTGTTGTTATTTCACCTCTTAAAATTTAAAACTCCACAAATTTCTATGAAATGGGGAAACAGGACAGTGTCAGTCAAGATGTAACCAAAAAATCATCGCAGTCTTAAGGAAACAAATGTTCATTTCCTCTTAAAGTGGAATCTGTTAAAGTATCAACTGTCTGTATCGTATACAGACACCACTGCTAAGATCACAGTTTATTTCAAGGTCTGCAGCTGCTTTTCTGGCTTCTCATTCTTTTTCACACACCCATAAAGAAAACTATGAGATGGGTGAGAGTTTAATCATCACTTTATAATTGTAGTTAAAAAAGATCAGGGCTTCGTGTGTATTTAACATTTCAGCACCAGGATATTTTTTTGGACACCAGAAACAGCTGTAATACAGTGCACAGCAGTGAAATGTGTATCTGAAATTTTGGGTATTGACACATGCGGTTGAATGGTCTTGTGACGATGTTTTTTGTATGGAACTAAAATTAAAGTGAAACAAATTCAGAGTGTTTCTGGAGTTTTTGAATGTGAGAAAAAGTTTTTTTATACAACACACAAATCACATCACACTTTGATGCACCTACACTACTAGAAATCTAAATCAGTACTATCTCTTTTTTGTTGTTGTTGTTGCATTCCAGATGTGTGTATATTTCCTTTTGGGTAGTCTGATCCATTAATAAAACTTTTATTTCAAACCTTAAATTAATGAGCATTTTTGCTCTATCATGAGAGCAATGCCTGTTTTGAGTACTTTGAGTCATATGAACACTTCATCTTAACATCATTGAGGGTAGATCTTGCTTTGCGTGTTGAGTAGCCAACTGACAGTTTGTCATCTTGCCAATACTATAAACATAAGGGAGTGCTTCCATCATAAACCAATAGTGGAGTGAGGCCCATAGAGGTCTGGCACCCCACGGCAATTGTCTGCTCTACCCCCACATACAGAGCACTGCTGGCCAGATAGTCCAGAGGAAGTGTCCTTGCGAGCTGTCCAGGGTTCGACCTCGAGCAGGGCTGTCCCAGAGCAAAGTATCATTTATTTATTGCCTTCAATTAAGAGTTTTTTGACATGTTGCTTTTGAACTGATTTTGTGTGTGCATGTGCGTGTGTATACGTGTGTGTGTGTCTGTGTGTTATCTAATGTCAAATGCAATATACTTATGCTGCCATAAACAAGTTCTTTTTTCCTCATATCATCCTCATACTTCATCATATTAGCGCCATCTGTTGGTCAGAGGATTACAGAAGGCCCCAAACTAATACGTGATGTGTTTTATTTCAACAGCACAGAGAATTGAGAAAAAAACACACGAAAAAAAACCAAACACATGAAATTTTGAATCAACAATATTGTTGCCTCCTCTTCTACTTTGGTAACCAAACCATGTCTGTTTCAGCGAGGCTACATTTGGAAACAGTGGGAAATTTCACCTGTGAGACCCTTGTCCAAGTCCTCCAGCTCTCTTTCCATTGCCTCTCTGTGTGATAATCAACTAAGGAACCCAAATGCAGAACACAACTCAGACTTAGAATGAAGGAGGGTTTATTGACAAGTTGCAGTATGGAGGTGGGAACAGGCAGAGGAAATGAAGGTAGCAAGCAGAGAAGCGGATGATGAGCGAGTTTGCAGAGTGGAGCTGTGAGCGAGGAGGAGTAGTGGGACTAAGGAGATGGAGCTGAAGGGTGACAGGCAGGCGAAAGGCACACGGAGGTAATCCTTTCGAGAAAGAACAGGCAGATAACACTGATATGCAAACCACAAACACCAATTGAATACAAAGAGAGACCAAGAAGCGAGTTCTACCACACTGGCTGAAACAACGATCTGGCGACAAGTGGAGGAAACACCGGGGTTTAAATACTCTGACGTGATGAGGTGACTGATCGCAGGTGTGTAGGCAATCTGGAAGTGTAGAGAGACCATGCCCGCAACACCCACACGCATGCACAACAGAGAAGACAAACCAACAGGGGGAGCACAGGGAAAGGGAAACACTAGAAACATAAAGAATAGACTGACAAAATAGCCTTAACCATGACACTCTGTGCCCATCTTTGTACATGCTCTGGATGGACCAGGCTTGATCAGTCAGGTCCCCTCTGTTGTCTGCTCGTTGTTGGGGGCGGCCCATCAAGAGGATTTCCTGTTTTTTTTTTTATTATTCTGCCAGTC
Source organism: Chanos chanos (assembly GCF_902362185.1). Taxonomy (NCBI): domain Eukaryota; kingdom Metazoa; phylum Chordata; class Actinopteri; order Gonorynchiformes; family Chanidae; genus Chanos; species Chanos chanos. The sequence goes on from NC_044502.1 coordinate 13,490,028, forward strand.
TCCACTCATCCTGTCATCTTTAGGCTCCTATGGTTACAGAAGCGCAGCCTCATCATTTCCTGGACAGAGAGGAGAATCATTACTGTTTCCCTTTCCTGTCAACATATCTGTCTACACCTCCCTTTTGCCTCCACCAGCATTTAGAGCTGAGTGAGAACACTTTTCTGGAGATCCCTCCTCAGTGTCAAGGCCTCTCTGAAGTCTGCAGCAAGACCGACGTCACTCGTCTCCCTCCTCACCGTCCCTGGGACTGTAAAATTAATCTGGTACTTCACACCTACATAGTCGAATCCACCCGGCGTCAATGACCAAGGAGTCATGCCTCTTTCTCTCTGTCATTCTTTCTTCCTTTGGGTGTATACACAATCTGCCGTCCCAAAGTGCTCAAGAGGATTCCAGCCACGATGGACACAAAATGCTCTTCTATTTGCACAGTGGCAGAACTTAAGCATGTGGCCTCCTTCACAGTTTCTGTTCTTTACATATTGTAAACAGTCAAACAAATGCTGATGGATTGTTCATATACCTGTGTTTTAGTTACCATCAGAGCTGTTATGCACTTACTATTCCGATCATATCATAAACTGCAACTGCATGACACATCCCATTCCTTCAAATGCACTACCTGTTAAGGCAAAATGATCAAACCTGAAGTTCAGGAAAGAGGGAAATAACTTTAATGTGATACGAAACTTGCATGGACATCGATCGGAAAACCGCTTATATAACTGGGAAAAGCGCAATCGACAGATTGAGAGATGTGATTTTGAGAGATATGAATTTATATTTACTCATCTTTCTTTTTCTTTCTGAGTGAAAATGGAACGTGCGTGTAAGTAACGGATGAGGTGAGCTTGCCGTTCGTCTGAAGTTGTCAGAGTGCTGGTTTGTGATTGGAAGACAGTGAAACTGAAATACTCAAATCAACCCGAACTATTTGTCGACTGGACGAGAAATTAGCATGGAGTACAGAGCATGATCTGGATGTCTTTCTCTGTCTGCCATCTGTGAGACGGGTGAGAGCAGAAATGATTTTTGACTGTGTTTGCACGACCAAGTGGAACCTGTGAAACTTTTGGATGGACTTTACGTTTATTTTTGCAGTTTTGTGTTCATCCTATTTTGCACATGAATTCAACACGAAGAACAACAATAATGCATTTTTATTTTCATTATAACACGCTTCAGAGAACTGCACCCGACTCCCAATGAAGTGGATAAAAGTGGGAGAGTTTAATGGAACATAGGAAACAAAAGGAACAAAACTTAACCTGTTTTTACCACTACATCTTCGACTGAGATTGGAATCAGCTGTGGTTGGTCTATTTTACACAACTTACAGTAAATCAGCTATTTCTCAATGTTTCAATGATCCGTTCATTCAAAATAGCTTTTCGACAGTTTCAGTATAACTGTTGAGCTTTAGATGCTTTATACTATATTTAAAGTATTGAACATTACGTTTTCATTTCTGGCATGCTGTGTGCGGGGATTGCTAAATAAGACAAGAAAGATCCATAATTTTGGTATTGAGTAAGCTTGTATGTAAAGCAATTTAAGCATTTTAGAAACGTGTTAACTGACTGCATATTCTGTGTAAACAACATGAATTGTGTTAATGGTATGGTCCTCAACAGACGGACGTTGTGCTAATTGTGTTTAGAGTTTTGAAAATTTGACTATAGATTGGACAAAATAATGATGGCGATTAAAAAAAAAAAAAAGAAAGAAAAAAAATTGTAATAACCGTGTCCAATCATTGTCCGAATTAGGGTCGCTGGGGGTGCTAGAGCCGTTCGCAGCATTCAGCGGCGAAAGGCAAGGAAACACCCTGGACAGGTCGCCAGTCCATCTCAGTAACCGTGTTCAGAGCGGTAGAAAAAAAAATTAGTAATTCAATTCTTTTATTTATTTAACCCCTAAATTTATGTCTGCCTCCCTTTTAAGTTAAGTTTTGCAGTATTGACCAAACTTGCTTATTTAATTTGAGCAGCTATTGGTATTTGTTGACATTTATTTGTCATGATACATGCTTATGTTGTATGCGAAAGTCTTAAAATCATATCAGGGATGTGTGGTGGAGTTGCCATCTCTGTCTCATCAAAAACCTGGACACCGACAGACTGAGTGCCAACTCACTAACACATTCCAACATCAAATGTTTGACAGTCCTTTGACAGTGCAGGTAAGTGATATAGGGTAGGTTTTTTTGTTTGTTTTTTGTTTTTGTTCTTGTTTTGTTTTGCGTCTGCTCAGTCACTACAGGCAAATCTTACGAACCCAATAGCATAGCTGATGCGCAGTGTATGGCCCAAACCATTTAATATTAGAAATCCTCAGGATAAGGACGATTTACGCTATAATCATCATCATCGTTATAAATTTAAAAATAAAAAAATAAATCCCGCTACTCCATGATCTTGCGTTATGTAACGAATTCTTTCCCTCCAAAAAAATAAAACTGATATAAATAACTGATAAACTGATAAAATTGTCACTCCGCCACTCCACATACCAAACTGACATTAGCATATATGCGCTAAATATAAAGGCAGTTAAAAATGCACACAAATGGTTTAATATTTTAATATTTACCATTTAATACCGCAATCGCTGCTGCCTGTCCCATAAGAGAACTTGATTGCGCGGGCTTTGGAACTATTGAAAGTGAACCACGTGATCGTGAGATCAATCAGTGTTGAAGTCAGTCTCTCTCTCTCAACTCTGGCCCGGGCTATTCGAATCGGGATTGATTGATCATCCAGAAATCTATATTACCATGCGGATATTAAAGAAGACTTTTAGGAGAACAGCGCTGGGCGTCGTCGGTTCCCCGAGGTCTGATATCAACTGAAAATCTAAAGCCACATGTCCTGCGTGTTTGTTAATGCTGAAATTGAAACACAACAGTCTTTCACACCACGTGTTGGAATTTCCTCACTGAACAACTATGAAGTTAGTTCCTTGTCTTAAAGTCAAAACTTTTATTGTGTGTATAGTTAAATAATGTAATAAATTTACTATATTGTTCAAATATTACTGTAATATATCCTTGAAAGCATTTTTCCCTTAGCAACAGTTTGTACCACATGGTAAAATTGGATGATATGAACTCGATATCCAATTAGATTCATAACTACCATTCCAAACACTGAAATGTGCGTTATTGTGAAGAGCACATGGGATGGTAATTTCTTAACGATAGGTACACAAGCCTGATGAAATTCGATAAGTAGTGTCTCTTCACTTGGTCCATGTGTTAAAGATGAGTTTTTCACGGGTTATACTACTTATGATCAACAGAGGTCGCAAAGACCCTTCGCTGTTTTTGTTATGTTAAACCCGGTCCTCTGTCTATATCCTTGCAAAGTCTTGTCGATTCCTTTATGTTTCTCGGGCTCTAAGCTCTTTCATATGCATGATAATCCATTAGTTTTATTTTGTGAGGAGGATGTGTTTTCAGCTTCATGTTTTACTCCTTTAAACACTTGATGTAGGGTGTTGTATTAGCTGCCTTCTTCAGTTTAAACTACTTACCTCTTTTGCGTACAACCTCCTAACATATTGATTTAGGTCACAGCTTAAGTTTTTTTTCCTTATTCAAATCCTTAGTTTGTATTTGAACAGCCCAGTTAAGAACATGAGAAAAGGTAAATACATCCCAGTTGGTGGGGCAGGTTTTGAATTGCTGAGTGAAACAGACTGTTATCAGAAAGTTTCAATATTGATTTATCATTTACAAGTAAAAAAAATCGGTGTATTCCAGTGTAATTAACATGTGTGCATCAACTTTGTAGGTGGCCATAGCAGAGAGAAATGACTCCAAATGCCCACTGGGTGAGGTAGCATTTGTTATGCATTTTGTAGGAATTTGTATGAACTTTGAAGTTTTACTCTTGAGGTTAACTCCTTTCAATTTGGACTGAAGGCTGTTCTGCCCTACTGGTATCTATGAACGTTGTCTGGACATAATTTATACCATTGTGCACACTAATGAAAGGAACCTCAGAGAAAGACAAAGTGTCCCAGTTTCTCATGTACAAATAAGTGCTCTCATAAAAACAATGAGGTTGATCACTCACTGGTGCAGTCATTTAATTTAGTTTAGTTATTTGTTCGCCTAAAAGATGCCTCAGAACTCCAGAATCAGATGTGTGGATGCCCAGATCTGACAGTGCCTCACACACCATGGAAAACTCTTACCGTTGTGTCCAGTCCAGTTTTTTTTCTTTTAAGTGTGTTCTGTTTATCCTGACTTTAGATGAGTTTAGGATGTAGTGTTGAGGTGAAGATTCAGTGAACTTGTGTCTGCGACATTAAGCAGGTCAGGTTATTATTCATAATCTTTGAATTCCTGATGTTTCAGGACACAGATATTAAGTCCACTAATGTGGTAATGCAGTAATCTTTACATTTTCAGTTTTTACAACGTGGTACATTTGTCACCTGAAAAAAACTATGGCTTCATTCTCCTAGCAAAACAAAGCCATAGGACTCCTTTATTAGGGGGTTTACTACTTCCTCTGAGTTAGTTAACTCAGAGTTTTCACCAAATCCGCTTTCTGGAATAACCCCTGCTGTGAGGTAAAAAAAAAATGTCCTTAAGAAAGACGTTATTCTCTCTGAATTACAATAGCTATTACCATAATGTTACCATAATATTAAGAGAAAACTTGTTGCCGATTCTATGATGGCTTTCTCTCTATGATTACTGTAATATGGCACATTGGTTGCTTCAAACCTAAAATGAATGAGGCTTTGTTCTGTTTGTTTTAACATCTCCTTTTTTGTCTTGTCAGCACAGCTTTTGCTATTTTTCATTAGAGGAAATCACACAGCACTGCTGTTTTCACGCTGAGTCTGCTCATGTTTTTCTTACTTCTTAAAGTCATTAAGTGTTCTTACTTAATTTTTCTACATCAGGGATAATTGTGAGGACATTAATTATTCTGTCTTGTCAGAAAGAGTTACAGCAAATAAATGGGTAAACCAAAATAATTCCAAATGAAAGGAGAAATGCTGAATGGGAAATTTGGCTGCCAAAAAGAGTATGACACATTCTCTCTGCAGACAACAGCAATAACTGTTAAACTTATAGCAATCATGAGTCAGAGTTCAACACTGAATATTACAGAATACTGAGAGTTGTATTGCAGGGGGCAACAGGAGTTATTGGGCTGCATGCACTGATGGCATAAAGGCTGTAATGCCCTGCTGAAGGCAACAACGCTTAAGCACACACTCTTCAGCGTGTGGTTTTGAGAACATTTCATCTATTAGGTTTGTTTCTCACATACACCTAGATTTCTCATACAAAATAACACTTATATTCTGCACAGAGTGCATTGAGCAGAAGATACAGTGTCATGCAGACCTGTAGCATGTAAAAAGGGGTTTTCTACTTTCAGGTGTTTGAATTCATCTAAACACAGTGGTCCAACAACTGGCAAGTGAGGAATAGATGATCAGTTTGCATGGAACCCTGAGTGAAAAGGTAGTTCCTGGTTAGTGGTACTCCAAAAATCCCTATCCTCTCTCTGCTGTGTGACGAGGGGTTGTGGGAAAGTCACTTCTCAGAAGGACACAACAAGAATACAAATAAACGGGAGCGGGACCACACAAAATGATAACCAACAAACAAAAAAAGTGTAAACAACAACAACAACAAAAAATTGTCTCATTTGCCCAGTTAAGTCATGGACAGTTTCAGACCTTGTAGTAGCTTCCCCAAGTTCAGAAAGGCTCTTGGGAAGTCACAGGTCAGAGGAGGGCAGACTAGGGCAAATAACTCCAGTCATTTTGAGAAAAGTTGTAATAAGAACTGTTCTCTGGAGTTGAGCAACATAGGGTCGTTAAACTGCTGACAGCCCAGGAATGAGCAGAGTGGAAGACCCTTTTGTGGGGCCTCTCATCAAGTGAAAGAGATGAGTTGATGAGGTGATAAATAGGCGCTACCACAAGATGGCGCTGCCCAACATAGCATTCTTGTCATAAACACCAAGCTGCCGACAAACTGCACAGCGCAAGTGGGAGCTGTACGTCTTAGTGAAAACTAGACCTCTCTCGGCACTGTTACACTGCTGACAGCAAACAGTTTAAACAAGTAATACCTAGTGAAAACTGTGAAACAATAGTGAGTGTCACGCGCACCTATCAGAACTTGTTAGTGGATGCATAACACTGACCTGGGATAATTACACCTGATTTGTTTGCATAGAAGCTGACAGGATTGAAGTGTGTTGCCTCGGTGAAGAACGTCCACACTACAAATACCACCGGTTTTGCTAAGAGAGGTATCCAAATCCAGTGCTCTTTCTTGTCAATATATGTTACAACTCTTTTGGGTCAATGATCACAAAAAAAACCCAACAACAAGAAAGCGAGAATTACAGTTGTACTTCTCTGATCTATAAACTTAGATATGTCAGTTATTAGGCTAACAGTGATACTTCCAGCTAAAGAGAGATGTATTCCTCTCTTAATTATTCAAAACCATTTGACTTCCACCACTGACTGATTATGGTCATTTACTGCCTCTGAAAATGATGGCAACCTCTTGCAAAATCCTAAAAAGCGACAGAGCTGCAAAGATCTGACCAAACAGTAACCGCAGTGTTCCTCTGATTTCTGTGGTTTGTAAAAAGTTACGAGTAAACGTGTTAGCATTAATACTGTCAATAGCATTACAAATTTATTTACCTAAGCAAGACAATGACAGTTATTCCATCCACCAATTCATTATACAATACAACTACTGTATGAGAGCAATACGGTGGCTCAGTGGGTAGCGCTGTTGCCTTACAGCAAAAAGGTCCTGGGTTCAGTGGGCGGCCGGGATTCAGAATTTTCCTTTTTTCCTGAATTTCGAGCTTCAGGTGTCTGCCTGTATTATAAAAGGAATAGTCAGCACTGAACACCACATTAAATCTTGGGTTTAAACCTGATCAGCAGGCTATTCCAAGTATGTGGTTTAGTGACTGACCCAGCTAAATTAACTCAGAGTACGTAGTAAAGCTCCTAATATAAGAGCCCTATGGCTTTGTTTTGCAAGGAGAATGGAGCCATAGGGCTCATCTGATAGGAGGTTTACTACTTACTCTGAGTTAACTTGGCTGGGTTAGTCACTAAACCACATACTTGGAATACCCCCCAGAATTAGGAAAAGAAAGGGGAAAGCACACAGTTTCCAAATAAATCTTGACTGACATGGAGCCAGCACTGCTACAGTCCTTACTGTAAATACTCTTCTAATTGAAATATAGCGAATAGCTATGCTAAGCAAATTTGTCAGCAGAGCTGACAGTTAGTTAGAATGATCACTCATTTCCAGAAGTAGAGGAAAAGCCAAAGACCTGCCGAAAAGTATTTTGACCTTAATTTTAGGAGGATAACTTGACTCAACATGCAGAACCGTACTTTTCCAGTAGGGGCAGTAATAGGTGATAGCAGGCCTTTCAAAATGCGTGACTTGTAAGCATCAGGATCATGAAGGACAGATAGTGTATGATGAGTGAAAATAATACAGGGTCAAATTGCTGTCAAATTGCTGTCTGGGGCACATAATAGTAAAACTCTGGTCCAAATAAAATAAAATTCATAGAATTGTGTTTAATGCCCATATCTCCAAAACCACGGCTGCTCGCAATGTGTCTGGTCTGAAATAGATTACAGTAAAGCCAAACGAGGGCGGCACGGTGGTGCAGTGGGTAGCGCTGTCACAGCAAGGTCTTATTCCCGGCCGGGTGGCCAGGGTCCTTTCTGTGTGGAGTTTGCATGTTCTCCCCGTGTCTATGTGGGTTTCCTCCCACAGTCCAAAGACACGCAGGTTAACTTTAATTGGAGACACTAAATTGCCCCTAAGTATGAATGTGTGTTTGTCTGTGTGTCTGCTCTGCGATGGACTGGCGACCTGTCCAGGGTGTCTCCCCGCCTTTCGCCCTATGAGCGCTGGGATAGGCTCTAGCACTCCCCGCGACCCTAATCAGGATAAGCGGCTTAGATAATGAGTCAATAAAGTCAAATGTGCAATGGGTGGTGATCTTTGAATGTAGCAATGGACTACATTCGTAATGGACGTAAATATGTCATATATGGACGTAAATATGAAATATATGGGAAGTAAGGGCGTATTTGGTGATTGGGCATTATTCTAGGTTGACATAACAATTTAATTCCTACAGTATATAATTCTGTCCTGATACAACAGGCTATGTAATATATTGTACTTATTTATACTCGATGACTTTAAGAAAAAGACAATACTTTGATTTGACGGAGAGGAGAGAGGTTGAAGCCCCATGTGCGCATGCGCCATTTGTATCAAGGCCACGAAAACAAAACTTGATAGAAGCATAATATTTCAACTAACTTGTCTGTTTGAATGTTTCCTTAACAATTGTGTTAAGAATGGATAAAAGGTAGGTTATTATAGTTTACCTGATTCATTTTAGATGTCCCTTATGCTAATACTGTAGTGGTGTTTGATTGGGGCGTGAATGTTTGCTAGCTCAAACAGGCCTTGCCGGTCGCAGTAGGCGTTTAATGAATATATTTCAATTTTGGGCAAATAATTTAATGCTGAACTTGAGAGTACACAAGCCTCTCGCGACACAGCTGGTTTATCAACCAGTATTAATATCTCCATAAAGTTAGCACTGCTAATAACATGCTAACTAGCTTAACTAACTTTGTAGTTAACTGGGCCAATATGCGAGACAGGAATAGCTATCCGAGATGAGCTAGCCGTTTAGCTGAGCTAGTGTAGTGGGTTTTTGCTTTTGCATTAATCAACATATCTAATAAGAGGGCGCATATTGACATTTTTTTTTTTTATCAAGTTACAATTTTGTTTCAAGAACAATTGACGTGTTCCCCACACAGCAAATCATATGATGATGGAAATGGCGTATTCCGCCATGTATATTACAAACTGTTTCATTTCCTGCCTAGTGCGTTTAAGCTCCTTAAGGAGTAAACACACTTGGTAAACACACAAGCCTGTGAAGTCCGCAGTAAGATACAATAGGAGAAGAGAACATTAACCAAGCCTGACTTCCCGCTGCTATGACTGTGCAAACCGAATATCTCAAGTTGGTTAATGGACGTATCATTGTAGTATCGAAAGTTCCTCGTTAAGAACCCGCAGACTTTGTGGCATACGCCCTAAAAATTACAGTTCACAAGTTTGTAAGTTCATTAACCATTTAGGAAAATAATATAGACCAGTAATTAAATTTCTGAACATTTGACCTCTACGTACAGTCTGCTCTCGTGGGCTACTGTCTAAAAGGTCAGACACCAAAGACAGGTTGGCAGGTTTGACAAGCAAGATTGTGTTGATGACTTGTCATAAAAGAGTTCAATATGGGTACCGGTTTAGTAGATATTTGCAGTGCTCCTGTTATGAAAAATGTCCTTAATCTAATTGGGGAACTGATGAACTAATTAGGAAAGACTATTTCCCATTTGTCACCATGCCAGAAAGAATGCGGAAGCTGTCTTGCGCAATGAAGTATTATGATGGTAAACAAAACCTGTTCTGACAGGTTTATGATCTTCACGGCAGTCACGGTTTGAATATTGATTCCTTTAGGGTGTTTTGAAGCGGAGCGCAGTGGATCACTGCATAACCAGTTAACTAGGCCAAGAGCCAAATATATGCCATATGCTTTGAGCAAACTCTCATTGTCTCCTTTAATGTTTTTGTACCTACACAGTTACCTGCTGGCGTATCTTTTGATTGCCCTTATTGACAAAGGTAAGTACCGTTCAAATAGATACAAATCAGCAAGAATGTACAGATAATCTGTTCTCTCTGTTATGACGACAGCACTCTGATTTCATGGTATTCAAAGCACAAAAACACACTCTCATTGTACTGCTGTTGACTTTTTTTTTGTTTTGTTTGCCTTTTGCAGTACATTTGCAACAGAGAGTGGAAGGACCCAAAGGAGGCAGTGTTATCTTACCATGCACACAGGCAAATTCTGCGATAAAAAGAGAAAACACCAAAATATTCTGGCGCTTTAAAGACATCAAGAATGTTTACGATGTCACCTCAGGCAATGCCGCTCTGTCTCAACAAGACCCACAGTTCCAGAACAGAGCGCAGACTTTCCCAGAGGAGTACGTCAACGGCAACTTCTCTCTCAAACTGAACAACCTGGACCTTACGGACACAGGGAAATATTCCTGCTACGTCCCTTATATTCGTGTTGAACGACATTTGGAGCTTCATGTCAAAGGTCTGTTTGAGTACTCAGTCCAGCTTAAAGTCACTTAGGATATTTAGCATCGATTATACAGTAGAGGTGCCGAGTCTTGTTTACCAGTCACTCTATTGCGGTAATAACACAGTAGTTTGTGCTGATTTCAGTTAGAAGCTGGAAGACATAATGGTGCAGTCAAAAAGCAGTTGTACATACTTTGGATTCTAGACGCTGAAGATTTTTTGAAGAGATATGTGCAGGTGTGGTTTAGAAAACGGAAAAGTGTGTCGTGCGGTTTTTAGTGCACTAGTAATCAGGGCTTTTGACTGCTTGATGTCTGTCTTGTTTGGTCTTACATACTGATGTAAACAGTATGCCTCCTGTAATGAGTGAGTGATTTGTTACAGTCTGATTACATAAAATGTACAGTTTTTTAGATACTGCTTATGGTTACGCTTACATGTACTTTGGTGAATGTACACTAAAGATCAAGTTTGAAAGTTCAGATGTTAATCCTATCCAGTAATGTTTGTGTCCTTGTTTATCTCTCTGCAGATATTGTTATTGAAAGATTGCCTCCAGAATCTAGCCCTGCTGAAAAGTCTGATCCTGCAGGCAGAAGTGACAGCGTGAAAACCAGCCCAGTGCCAGCCTTGGTGCTCTTCCTGACCTTTCTCTGCAGTCAAACGCAACAATTTGTGTGAGCAGTAGTGAAACTTAAGTCATGTTGTCTACAATCACCTCTGAGGGCCTCACACAGTTTGCTTATAAAGATCTTACAGAGGACTTTTGTTCTGCTGGCCGTTTTTGGCACTGGCTTAGGATTAGTAAGTAACTGGCTGTTTGCAGAATGGCATGTGAACTATAGCTTTTGCATATGTGTATGTACTCCAACAGCATTGCTACATGTCAATCAAATTGACAGCTTTACAGCAGTAGGAGCTGGCTAATCTTTAGACAAGAATTGCACTATTTGTTACTCATTCTCTGTTATTTATTTGAAGAACATTTTTGTGCGTAAACATAGTGAAGTCAGAACAAATAAAGTAAAACAAATTTTTGTACACACACACTCCAGTGCTTATGTTAAAAGGATTAGCACTGCACTGGGTATGTACCAAGTAGAGTAACCTCAAAGCTTTTCAGTTGTAGACAGTATTAGTAACATGTTTTTCCGTTGTGTTTATTTTATGTTTTTTTTATACAGTGCTTCCATGTAACTATTTATTTTATAACATGACTGCGAGATGAGTGTCATTCTCACTATTACAATGTGTATTATATTTTGGGCACTATATTAATGTACTGAAAATCTGCAACAATTGAATTATCCATCAGGCCCTCACATGGAAGAATTTGTTTAGTAAACATTTGCCTAATTGCCCAAACTTTTTTTTAACTTATGTTTTTTTACTTTATTCTTGCACAATGAAGTATTTTGTACTGATAAGCTGGTTGTCTGTGTGTTTTTGGGTGGGTGGTACTCAGTATGTCAAAGGAAGGGCCATTGCATTATGGGAGTCATTGACTGTGGTTTTCAGGTTTCACTTCCTTTAGAGGCTCATGCTCACATTCTCTATAGAAACCCTGGTTTGGTTCAGTCGTGTCGACACTGTGCTATACAGATTACTTCAGTTCAGGAATGAATCAGTCGCTCAGAACATAAATACAACATGAGAACGATGCATCTCCAGTTATGTAAGTTTATCCAGTGCTTTTAAAATTCTCTACAATAGTGTAACCCAGACAGACAGGATATTATGTTTTGTCTTTTATTTCTTTCCAGGTTTGATCATGTGGTTTCCAGCCGCTGAGAGTGTTAAAAATGTCATGGTCAACTTTGGACAGAATGTGACTTTAAAGTGTTACCATGACCGAACAGAGATATACTGGTTCATACAACAACCGTTAAACCCTCCAGTTCTCATATTACGCTCTCTTGGTTCACCTTCTGGTGATGCTTTCTACTATTTATCTGAACACAAATACAAACTTCTATCATATAATAGTTTATTTATAAACAATATCTCCATGAATGAAATAGGAGATTATTACTGTTTTCGTACTGGTCAGCCACCTGTATTTAGCAATGGCACTAGACTGAAAGCTACAGGTAAGAACAACTAAAGATTTTATATCGTTAAATTATAACAACTGCTATATCTGCTGTGAGACCTTTAAGTCGTAGAGATCTCAGAAAAGTCCATACATGGATTTGTTGTGGGGGAGGGAGGTTGCAAACATCTGCATTATTTGTAATTTGTTTAAAATTGGGAAAGGCCTGCCACAGTGTAGTGTTGAGCTGGAACATGCGTGGGCTATGTGAGAGACAAAAAGACCCCAGAGCTTAATCTTGTGACTTTTTTGTCATCTTTATTCAGTTTTTAAGTTCTGCTTAAGTTCTGGGGCCTTTGTTATCTTCAGGTACTAATGCCTTTGAGTTCTACAGGACTGTGACTATCACTGATCAATTACTGTGACATGACAAGCAATATGGCAAAACCAGTATATTTGTATCAGATATGCTAATGTTGTACCTATTAGTAATAAGCAGTGTAAATTATTTAACAGATCACAGTTTATTGAATTATTCACCATTTATGCTTGACAATCAGAGATAGGCATATGAAATCTGTTGCACTATTGTTTGCCTTTCCAGAGAATTCCTCTGAACCCCAGAGTCAGGCATGTAGAGAATGTGAGAGAGTACCTCAGATACCATGGAAAACTCTCACTATTGTGTTCAGTATCCTAACATTTGTGTTATTTATTGCGACTTCAGGTGAGTTTGTTGATAGTGTTGAGATATATTTGAATAACTACACATGTCTGTGAGGCCTGCTGTTAAATGATGTAATGTTAAGACGACAGAAAAAAAATGCAAGCAGTTGGTTTCATCAAAATGTTCAATATGTGTAATTTAATAGACTCAGTTGTTTATTGAGGGTTCTGAGGTTTGTCTCTCTGTTGTGTTGGGGGAACTCAGTGTTATTACAGAGATGCGTTTGCCAGTGGAAAGAATCTCCAGGAAGTTCACAACAACCTCCTGACTGTGGTTTAGTTGAGCCTCAGAACTCAGAAATACACCCAGTATGTATTTCATATCCATTTATCACTTCTCTCAGAAAAATGAGAACTCAGTGATTGAAGAGACCTGGTTTTCTCAGGCAGGTACTGGTTTCTCAGCAAGGTATGCAGCCAAGACCCCAGAGAGATGGGGGTTTTTAACCGTAAGTGTGGCGGTCGCTGAGCAAGACAGTTAAGTTCAAGGTTACTGATGGCAAACATTAGTGATAGGAGTCTCACTGGAAGAGAACTCCAGCTAAATGTATTTCACTCCTCTGAAAAATTTAAAGCAAGGATCCCAAACATGGACTGTATTATAATTTTCTCACTAAGTAATCTGGTTTTGTCAGTTAACCCCCAGACTGCCAAGTAATCATCAACAGCTTCGTCTGAAACACGCCTTAAACTGTAATAACCAAAGGTCAGAGGCAAAAACATGCCCTTCTCTCCATAGAAATTCGATTTTGTTTGAATGACTATATTTTAAAAAACTTAGTGGAAACCCAGTCAAGTGTTTGTTTGTTTTTTGTTTTGTTTTGTTTTTTTTTCATTTGAAAGTGATTGCAGAAGATCGCAAAAATTTGCATTTTGTCTGTCTGTGTGTGTTTGTTTGTTTGTCTGTCTGTTTTTGTTTGTTTGTTTGTTGGAGTACTCTGAGATACCGTTAGTTGTCCTAGCGAACAACTTGGGGACCAGCAGCACAGACGGCATCTACAGTTTGGTGCAACACCCACATCCCTGAGCATGAATCACCCTTTACAATGACAGGTCTCTCTTTTCTTTCACTCTGTTTCTAGCTCCTTTTTTTCTGGTCTTAACTGACCTCTTGACTCATGAAATTGTAGCAGTTCTTGTGAAATGTGGAAATGGGGCAGTGTCACGCAGGACTTTGCAGAGAAGTCATTTCTGTCTTGCAACAGATTGTTTCAGAAATGACACTCCTGCTAATGGGCTTTTATTTCTCTCTCTAAAAAAGAATGTGACACGTCACTGTTGGATTTATTTTGGTCGCCGAAAAAGCTGACAGAGAGATATTTGTTTTTCTAGTTTTTTTTTTTTCATCAGATGATATTGTCATGAGTCAAAATGGAAGGGTTTTTTTTTGTCTCAGTTTGGTTTTCACAGAGGAAATCATAATGCATAGCTTTGTGTCACGCAGCCCTTTTGTTGTCTTGTCAGACTATGTTGTCAACAAAAGAATGCATGACTCAAAACCTTAAAAGTATTTTTTCATAATCCAGCAAAAATTAAGGAAAGTCAAATGTCGAGAAGTATCTATCAGCTAAGTAGGGTGTGATATATGCTAACCAACATTATGCAACTGTATAAAATGTTAATCTGAGATTATAATGTCTCCTGCTTCCTGTGAGTCAGACAGACATGAACCCCTGTAATCTCCAAATTAACCAAACAGCACCACAGAGATTCGTAATGCTTTATAAAACAGGCTATGTCAGAGTTTAAAACTGAAACATCGGCCGTTCTGTGTTTGACTGCTAATGTTTGTTACGATCATTTTTCACATTCCTGTGGAGGGAGTGGTTCACAGTGGTTCACTGCTTCAGCTCAGAGGAAACCTTTAAAAGTCTGCCCCCCTCACCTCTTACCTGAGAAACTAAGGCTGATTCAGGCTTGTGGCATGTGATGTGATTTTTTATTTTTTTTTTTAGGTTTGCAGCTGCTTTTCCCATCCCTACCCATAATGAAAACTCTGAGGAGGTTGAGAGTTTAATCATCACATGATTGTATTTGGTTGAAAAAAGATCAGAGCTTCGTGTGTATTTTGTCAGAAACGCCTGTGATACAATAGACAGCAGTGAAACACGTGTTTGAAATCGCAGGTCTTGACATGTGCACATGAATGGTCTTGTGACAATATGTTTATTATATTAAATTAACATTAAAGTAAAATAAATACATTTAGAGTGGTTGTAGAGTTCCTTAATGTGAGAAATAGCCTTTAGCATAATACTGAAATCACGTCGCACTTTTGCTGTATCTTTGAACACTGATAATCCACTCATCTGTAGAAAGCTGTTACAAAGTGTAAAAACTGGTGCTGATCATACACGAATTTGTTGTTAGGGAGGGAGGCTGCAATCATCTGCATTATGTTTGACTGGTTTAAAATTGGGAATGGCCTCCCACGTTGTCGTGTTGAGCTGGAACATGCGTGGGCTATGTGAGAGACAAAAAGACCCCAGTGCTTAACGTTGTAACTGTTTTGTCATCTTTACTCTTTTTTTTATTTTTTTGATCTGCTTTGATTTCTTTAGGGCCTTTTTTTTGTCTTCGGGTATTATGCCTAATACGGAAATCACGTCGCACTTTTGCTGTATCTACACTGCTAAATCTCAATCAGGGACATCTCACATTTTTTGCATTCCATATATGTGTATATGGTCAGTACGCACAAACAAAACCTAAGTACTTCTGCATGATTTTGGGATAAAGGGAAGTCTAATTATTAATGAAATCTGAGATGATATGTAAGATTATTTCAGCAGTGAGCAGCCTGCCCTGCCAACATAGTGTCTTACGTCTGTCTTCTTGTCAAATTCGGGTTGCAGTTTCTGTGATGGACGAATATGCCTCAGATAATGGTACATGGGAGGGGGACAGTCAGCCTGTCCGTTTGACTGGTCATCCCGTATACAATGCTGTCGTAGCTTTCATTCACGTTCCACAGGCTTTAGGAGATAGCGATGGTGGCTAAAGCCAAAGCCATCATAGGCCATAGTACAATGTTGAAGACGACAGCATACTCAAATCAGTACTGGTAGGTCAAAGTGCAAGGACTGCCAGGAATGTGGAGTAAGACAAGGTTATCGACACTTACACCTCAGCCTCAGCATGTGGTTTTTAAAAGGTTTGTGCATTGAACCACTTACATTTAACAGCACCATGTTTGCACACACACAGTTTTCTAACCAAAAGAAAAACCTCCATGTCTGTTTTAGTCACCTGGGAACTCAGCATACTGAGCAGAACCCACACACATTCGTCATAAGCAAGAGGCACACAGAAGAGGTTGTGCTGTATTTCACAGCGTGAAGGAGTCTACTTATGGCCGAGTAAAGAACAGATTCTAACAGGTTGTCGAGACTTGAGGACGAAACAGAGGTCTTACACAGTGGCCCCAGCCAGCAGGCTGACCATAAACATTTTTATCACAGTATGTTTTTCACAGACAAACGTTACTGACGAATGCTAGCATGAAGGTAGGGAGAGCACAGTTAGTGTGAACATGTTTTTTGGGGGATTTTTTTTGACTCACATTTCAGCAATCACACCTTGACCATGAGTCATTTACCTTTTCAGTGTTTAGCACACATAAAACTCAAACACTAACTTCAGTCAAAAACTCGATGATCTCACTTCGTTGTACATAAACTTAGAAACACAGAGTCATTATTCCAAAATATCACCGAAGTCACCCATGCTCGTCAACTTTTTCACAGGCCTCTTAGTTCAGTTGACGAGTGGAAGAGTAGTCTTTCAAAAAAGAAAAGTCTTGTTGGTACATCCACATTATTAAAAAAGGAAGGAGCTTACTCAGCACCACAGTGTTAACACTCGCACAACAACAAATACTGATACTATGAAGGTGTCATAATAACAACTTTGTGCAACCAAGGGCAGTCGTGACACAGTCAGTTCTGTTTATGAGGTGTCTCACACGTGACATCTTAGGCATCATGTACCGTAAGAGAACTGCAGTCTCATTTAAAACATGTGCTTTCTCAGCATGCAGTGGGTCATTCAGATAAAGAGGAATTTCATCTGCTGACAGTGTGTGTGTGTGTGTGTGTGAATCTCTTATCACACTGCATATGTTCTCTGATGCTTATCTGTCCACTGTTTTCACTCAGTAGACATGTTCAGCCTTGTGGGGGTTTTTTTGGGGGGGGGGTTCTTTTAGCCATGTTTTTAAAGAATGTGATGTTTTAAAAGAATGTTATTATCTATAGTTAGTTTATGCAATTATCATATAAAGAGTCTGTCAGGTCTCTGACAGGTCCCTGTTTCCCTGGTTCCAGGTCCCTGTGTCATCTCCCTGTATAAGCTCCTGACACAGTTTCTCCTGCTGTCTGCGAAACCATCTGAAAGGATTGGTCGAAGAGTTCTTGCCTGGCACCCAAGAGGCCCAGGTTCCTGTTGCTGCTGCTCCATCTCCAGTGCCTCCTTCTGCTTCTCAGTCTCCAGTTCCTAGTCCCAGTTCTTGATCCTGTCAACACTGAAGTCCCAATACCAGTGTCTGCTCCTGTTGTCACAGAGGATCCTGTCACCTCTCCTCTGAAACTCAAGCCCCTCTGTTTGCACCAGCTCCTGAGGCCCAACTCCTGTTTCCTGTTGCCTCTGGAACCGCAGTCCCTACTCCCATCACTGCCGAGGCACCAGTCCCAGTGCCAGTAGCAGCACTTTGGGCTCCAGCCTCTCCTGAGCGGCCTATCATCGCAGAGGAGCCTGCCATCTCTGGGTCCCCTGTCCCTGGTCCAGTTCCCATCGCCTTAGAGGCTTCTGCTACAGCTCTAGCTCCCGTCGCCTCGGGGGCTCCTGTTCTGGTGCCTGTTTCGGTCACTGCTGAGACTCCAGTTCCAGGCTCTACAGCGCTACCTGAGTCTCCAGACCCTCTGTATCTGCTTCCAGCTCCACTTGAGTCTCCAGTCCTGTCACCTGGGTCGCCTCCTGCTCCTCCACCTGCCCTGCCAGACGCTCTAACTCAGCCGCTGCCATTGCCCCCAGGCCTCCATCCACCAGTCCTGTCACCTCAACTTCCTCTCATAGTCTCCCAGCGCATCATTTAAAAAAAGTATGATTATTTAACACTGGAGTGGCTCTACTTTTCTTGTGACTTTTCATATATACAGGTATATCAACACACTGAATTTCTCTGTCTGTGTCAGGGTTCCTGCATGAACTGTTTTCTCTGTTGTGCCCCTGCTGGTCATTTCTGGTGTTAGCTGTCATTTGTTTTTGGTTTTTTGGTCATGTGCTTTTGTTTATTTTGGTTTTCCATGTGTTCTGGCCCCGCCCCTCACTTATTGTGTCATTGTGCTCACCTGTCTCTCGTTGGGGTTGTATTAGTCTGTCTGTTTAAACCCTGCCTGTTCTACCCTTTGTTTGTCAGTTCATACCGCTTTCCCCAGTATGTCGTGCTAGCCTTCTGTTATTCTGATTGACTTCTGTGTTTTTTGGACTGTTTTTTTGTTGTCAGGGAAAACTTAGGACTCAGTTGCAGACTCGCCAATGAATGAGTTATTCTAGTTTATGACATAAGTTAATTATTAATGAATATAAGACACATACGTTCCGCTCATTCATTTGAAAATAAATATACTATAATAGTAGTGTGTACATATTTTATTTTGGACGCTGCATGCTTTTGGAGCATTGACAGATACAGTTGATCGGGTCTCAGGATGATATGAAGACCGGTAGCATAAATAGCACAAACGCTTTTGTTTATACAACCAAATACAGTTCTCACGTGATGTGTCTTTCTCACGTTTTGTTTTGTTTTGTTTTGTTTTGTTTTATTTTGTTTTGTTTTGTTTTGTTTTCTTCTTTTGCTACTTCTTATTTTAGGCCTCAAGGTTTCTCCGACTCGTAAAAGGGAACTTGTGCCCATGGCCTGACTTAATAACTGACAGAAACACTTCACTTCCTCCATTTTAAATACTGTAATGTCATAAGATACTGTCACAAGACACTTACTACAGATTATCGGACAGCACTGATTTCTGATGACTTTCTTTTCCTTTCTTGTGTCAATATGTGAAGTCAGGAATAATTTTGGGACTTTTCCTTCTTTTTTTCTTTTTCTTTTTTTGATTGGTCACCAAATTTCTGACATGTTGAAAAAATTGTTTTATAGCTTGCCTATTTTCCAGCAGTGGAAATCATTTTTCAAACCATATTAAGGCCGAGGCCAAGACCTTAGGTAGCAGAACATGCTAAAAGAACCATTACAGTATACTGAACATACTGATGGGCTTCTTTCATACTGTGAGTTTCTATATCTTTTACTTTATAGCTAGAGCTGCATGACCCGCTCATCACTGGGCATCACTACAGGAATAAAAACTGGGACTGTCATTTGTACTAGCTCCCCATGGGCATCAACTAAAACAACCCTCTGTAGAGACTTCAAATAAAACATGAAATCCTGTAGAGGAAGCAACCGCTTCAAAAAGAAAAAAGACGAGTTGTAGTGACTGTTACACTGTGCGACTGTTACCTTTTACCCACTGTCACCATATCCCGTCACAGGGACCAACGTCGTTAACTGACTGTCCCAGCATCTCTCTGAGAGACAAACAGTGTGAATCTGCCAGTAACTTTTCTTTTAGGTCTTCTCTGGCTTTTTCTTTGCTTTCACCTTTTGATACACATATACCTTCAAACGGCTGAGAGGTTTTTTGGGTTGTTTTAGGTCCTCTTCTCTCTTTTTTTAAACTGTGGTTCTTTCATGGAATGAGCCAAAAAGAAAAAAAAGCACAAAAGAAACTGAAGAACACAGTAAATCTGAAAGGATATTTATGAGTATTACAGCAATTAACAGACTGTTGTACATTTGTCTGAACGCACTTGTGTCATATCAAGAACGACCAGGTTATCTGGATCTTCTGATTGGTCATCCTGCAGATGATGCCGTGGTAGTCTGGGTCCATGCTCCACAGGTTGTCAGCGTTAGCGACAATGGCTGAAGCCAGAGTTATCATTAGCCATAGCGTGATGCTGAAGATGACGGCATACTCAAAGTTATATTTGTAGGTCGAAGTGTAAGGGCTATCAGAGTCACTCCGTAAAGCACCAGACCAGGGCTACTGCATGTACGCTTCACTGTGTGGTTTCCAAACATTTGTGCACAAAGTTCATGGGGGTTTATTTTCCCTACACCATATTATTCCACTCTGACATGTTCAAAAACAGAACTGATGTTGCGGTCATGTGCTACTCTGCACAGGACGTAGCAAAGCTGTGTATGCAAGCTGTCAGTATGCAGTCTATCTTTACTCTAGTGAATTTCCTCCATGCTATTGTGAATACAGGAGGTTAACTGACCCATACAGTGAACGACTGTTTAACAGATCATTGAGTAGTAACTCAAAAGTCTTGATACAATTACCATTGCTACCCTAATATTGTTGATTTGGAGACACAATAAATAGGTGAACACAGTGATTTTTATAAATTCTCAGAAATGACATGTGTATCAGTGACTAAATATCAGGGGCGTGGTTTTTAGCAAGATAACTGTGCCTCAGAACCTGTAACACAAAGATCATTATCAATCTGATAAACCCTTTCCTGTGCTTTTGCCTCTATTTCTACTTACCCTGTAAGTCGCTAGTGACCATAAATTGGCCATAGAGATAGCTATCATTCTCATACAACAAAAAAACTCTTTAAGAAGGTCCTTTCCCTCGGCAGTGCCAATGTTTTGTTGACAACTATTGTTATATAAGGAATTCTAGAAAAGATAATCTTCTATACTGATAAAAAAAAATGATGCATAGACCTCGATTTCACCAGAGCACCCGATTTCACCAATCAGTTCTAGTAGTGTGGAGAGATTTTGAGGTTAGATAAGAGGCCTGGTGATTATATAGCGGTTTCCACATATGTCTGTCCTCATTCTTCCCTCACAGACCTAATCCTACGATTCCACTTATTAGACAGCGTTAGTTAACACACTGCTACAGCTGTGGTGACTGTATGCTCTGGTTAAACACACTGATGGTCATATCGAAACATACACTTTTTAGCAATCGGCAATCAGTCCTTTAGTGATGCCACCAGTTCCAGATTTTCCCACTTTCTCTTCCTTTTTGCTCAACCACAAAGAAAGCATTGTTTATATTGGGTTTTTCCCCCCCTTTTTAACTGTCAGAATTTCATTTGTACTTTATGACTGGTGGGAGAACATTACCATCAGAGGATAGTTTAACAAAGTTGAGGGCAGAGACTGTAGCCCTGGCAGTAATGTGTCAGAGAAATGTTCAGTACAGCAAGAACACAGAGAGATGTGCAGGATGAAAGAGGGACTGAACAGAGGAGAGACGTCATGAATCACTGAGACTTCCAGCAGTGACTTGAAATCTGATTGGTCATGGGAATGTAACCTGACTTCCCAAATCAGCACATTTGATACAAGATACAAGATTCCTTTATTGTCGTACATACGTACAATCAAGAATGAAATACTGTTTCTCCTATACCAACAATCACTCACTCACTCACTCCCAGAAACCTGATGCTACTGACCCTCTCCACAGCCGCACCATCTATATAGTCAGCAGGGGGTGGTGCGTGCTCTGTGCGGGCCTTCCTGAAGTCGATGACCATTTCCTTGGTCTTGTCAACATTCAGAGAGAGGTTGTGTCTGTTGCACCGCGCTGTCCGCTGCTCCCCCTCCATCCTGTATGCTGACTCATCACTTTTGCTGATGAGACCCACAACTGTAGTATCATCAGCAAACTTGATGTGGTTGTTGCTGAATCTGGCAGTGCAGTCGTGGGTCAGCAGGATGAACAGCATGGGGGCTCAGGTCGCAGCCCTAGGGTAAGCCCATGCTCACTGAGATGCTGCTTGCTGCTGACGTTGACTGTCTGCTGCACTTTGTGTCAACAAGTCCAAGATCCAATGAGAGGTGCCAGTATCCACCTCCAGCAACTTCAGCTTTTCCACCAGTTGCTGTGGTATGATAGTGTTGAAGGCTGAGCTGAAATCGATGAAGAGGAGTCTGGCACAGGCATCCAGGTTTTCCAGATGGGAGAAGGTGAGGTGAAGGGTGGTGGATATTGCATCTTCTGTGGACCAGCTGGTTCTATATGCAAAGTGTAAGGGGTCCAGATTTGTGGGGAGGCGGGCCTCTGGAGCGGGCTTGTTGTCTGTTATGGTCTGGAAACTTTGTCACAAGCGGCCCGTGTCCTTATTGTCTGTGAAGTGACTGTTGAGATTCTGCCCATACTTCCTCTTCGGCTCTGTGATACTCCGGGACAGATTACTTTTGGCCAGTCTGTATGCGGCAGTGTCTCCGGATCGGAAAGGAGCATTTTGGATCTTTAACAGTGAGTGGACTTCCCCAGTAAGCCAGGATCTCTGGTTGGCGTTCGTCTTGATGGTTTTCACAGCAGTCACATCCTCCATACACCTGTCAGTGTAACCAGTGACATACTCCTGTGTATTCCTCCAAGTCAGTGCTGATGTCATATATGGCAGCCTCGTCCCGTGTGGTTTCAAAACAGTCCTGCAGTGTGGGGCTGGCACTTTGTGGCCACACTTTGACTTCTCTAAGAACTGTTTTTTCCAGTTTCACCCATGGTTTCTATGCAGGCCTTAACAAAACAGGTGGCCAGAATTGCCTATGTGAGGGAGAGGTGTTGCTTTGTAGGAGTTCTTTATGTTAGTGTAAATTAAGTGCATTATTTTCCTTTGTAATATGTATTGTGACTAGATGCGTGTGCTCTGAAGATGCAAAGAAGCATGAATCAGGGTTTCCATTAACAGGTTTTTGCCTGGTAAAATTTATATGAAAAAAAAAACTATCAGTCAAAAACTTGCCGGTCAAAATGTCCGGTAATAATGCTCATACAAAACGTAGCTATAAGGAAGACTCTCTCTAAACAGGACATTTGTGTTTTGACAGCGAAACAGCCTATTAACAGCAAGCTGCAAACACATTGGATACGTTTTATTTCAAGTCGGCAGCAAAGGACTTTCAGATGTTACAGGTTGCACATGCTTCGTAATAGCATACACTTTAGCAGATAATGTTGAGGTTTTGCTCAATCGTTGCTGTTCGCTAAATAGTCAAACTGATTTGAGGTCGTTGTCATACTTTCGTCAACCTAGGTGTACATTATATTTGCGTTTGCAACACACACTGTTAATGAAACCTGACCGGTACGTTTTAAATTTGTCCGGTAAAGTAAATTTGACACCGGACCAGCAAGAGAAAGTCCTAGTGGAAACTCTGGCATGAATTGGTAAGATACAGATAAATTAACTTTACATTCATACACAATCTATACACGTAGTGTTTCATCTACTTGTCATTAGGATTCTTCTCATTTGTTTCATTTCTGTCTTAATTAACCCTTTAGTTCCCATTTGTAAATCTGACAGCTACAGTTCTTTTGAATTCTTTCAAAAACACAGTACGCTACGTCTTTCCTTTCCAAAAATAGTTGCTGTGATTCAAATTTTGAAACAAATTCCCTGAAAACAAAGCTGTTCTTGTGAGATAGGAAAGTCCTAAATAAGCCAATGGTGTGGTTTTGGCCCACAGATGACCGTTGTGCTGTTACCACATTGAAAGAAGATGTGCTGACCTCGTTGCTCCTCCTGCTCTTTAAGACAATGGCCATTTAGGGATAAAAAACACAACATAGAAGATTTTAGTTATATTTACGACAGACCTAGTTTAATCAAACGGAGACAACACATTCAATATCAAATCCTCTCGGAGCTTTCTCTTAACGATGTTCATGAATTTGTGCACTGGCACTGTAAGTCTGTTGAGGGCGCCACATCCTTTTTTTTTTTTTTTAAATCTAAACGCCACTCTCACGTTCAATAGTAAAGTGCACAGGCTGGAAAGAAAGGGGACTGCCACCGGAAATTAAGTCTGCACACAAGCTTGAACTTATGACAGTCAAAACGAAAAGTCACTTCCGTGGAGGCTGTGATTTTTAGCAGACAAAATTATTACTAAGAATTTGACCACCTCTTTCTTTTAACATATGCCCGTAACTGCAGATACACAGGCATTTATTGTAAAAACTCAGTTGTTATCTGTATGCATTCGACATAATTTGTATAAACCTAAATCTTTCATTGGCAGTCCACAGGACTCTGTGTACACAGTGGTGAGTGATTCATGAAACTCTAACGCGAAATGATGATTCGACATAAATAGCCTAACTGGTTTTAAAAATTTAGGATACGAGATACTCGGCAGATGATAGGCGCATATCGCAAGCGAAATGTAAACCGATAATCCACTCATCTGTGAAAGTTGCGATGGACTGTACTTCCTTGCAACTTTCGCAACTTTCACTCCCCTCTCTCTCCTTGTGTGTGTGTGTGTGTGTGCATACAAGGCATGCTCCTCTGCTACTTTCAGCGCGAAATTGATCGCCATCTACTGTACTGAGATTTAACATTCACTTTGTTACTATGGGATACTTAAAACAGAAAAGGAAATTAAAAAAAAAAAAGGTACCCTTGCTTAAATGACTATTCTATCAATTGAAATCGAGCAATCATACATTGTCTGTCAGTTACATTTCAGATTCTTCAGAGCAGAAGTGGTTAAAATATTGTCAAACATTGTGAAGAGTATTTTGTTTCTAGAAAAACAAGGGAATGTTCATGATTTATACAAAATAAGTTAGAGACAATGTACAGAAAGTCTGCATTCATCTGTAATTGTAACATAACATTTTGAAATATTTGTGCCCATCAGGGTACAAAGATAGCATCAAAGTTGTACTTGGAAACCAGATTATAGTGGCCACTAGGGTTACTGTTTTAAAACAAAAAAAAAAAAGGCCAGTTTGTGGTTTCGACAAGCTCATGCACAACATTCACACATACATGGTTTTCATGAGCAAAAACAACAATTCTTAACATTGAGCATAGCAAGTGTGACCAGTCTGGTCTGTCACTGTTAGAATGCTGCGTTGTGTTGTATGAACGTATAGTAAGACGACAATCTCTGGTTAACCAATCAAGGGGCAGCATTTATTCTTTCCTCTTTTTTTTTTTTTTTACCGCGTCCAACCGGCTCTGTGTGACACATAATAACAGCAGTAGAGAACTTCACGCGATCGTCTACATACATATGTCTCTCTCGTCATTACAGCGTCCAGTCGACTGAGGAGAAACCCGCGAATTTACAAAGTAACGTCACGAGATGGTCAGAGGTCACACAACAAAATTACAAGAAATAAAATAAAAGCTCCCTAAAGGAAAAACATATACATAAGCACGAGTATACAAAAAACAACAACAAAGTGCATACAGAAACTGAAAATGGATTATTGGTGAAATAAAAGTAAAAAACTATTATATTTACACATCGGCTCCACAAGCACACACGTACATGCTAATCAGCAGTCTACAGAAGAGACGCTCTAATATCACACAGACACGAAGGCAGCCTAAGCAGTCATAATGGTTTAACACCAGGACCTTAGATGTTCAGTGATTGATGAACAGGTCATATCAGAAGCTGTACAGTTCTGCTGTTACCTTACTCACCACAAATATCACTGATCAGCTGCAGTGGACAGCATGAGGCTGACCGGTGAGTCGATCCAAGGTCTCTGACTTGAAAACCCAGAGCCTTACCCACATGCTACAAACTGAGTGTTAGACCCAGATGCAGAGACAGAGGCAAGGAGTTCAGAAAGAGTTTCTTTACTTGGTAAATCAGGGCAGAAGTATCCAACATTGAATCAGGCAAAACAGAAGACAATCCAGGTAAATATCCGAGAAAAATCACAAAGCATAGACTCAAAAAAAAGATTTGGTCAAAGGAATTGCACAAGGGTGACAACTCAAGACTGAGCAAAGGTGAAACAATACGTCAATAATAAACTAAACATGTGACAGGTACAAAACAAAGAGACTGAGGACCCCACATGGCCAGAAAAGGAATGATACTCCCCTAAAGTCCCAAACAGGGCTTGACTAAAAGACATAGAACTGTTTCACTCCCAACAAGCACTAACTCTTCAACTCAGCAGTACTTGTCTAAAAGATGATATCTCTTGTGATTTTGATAATTAAGAATGAATGAATAAATAAAATATTTTTTGTCCTCAACACACTGAAGTCTATACTACTGAATCACTTTTTCTACAACTGTGACCTAGCCCATCGTTTCTCAAACTCCAGGCTGGGACGGGGTGAGGAAACCGCCAGGTCCCGCCCCCTCAACTGAACTTCTTGCTTTGAAAATAGTAACAATAGTAACTGCCAGTCTGCAGAGCCCTGCCGCTGCACCAGTCAAATTATGTCCGGTGCTTCTGTCACTCACCAGGTCAAAATAGTAACATTTTATCCAAGACTCTAGAATGTTAAGCGTTCCCGCCCACAAGAACTTACTTAAAACGCAACTGTTTTCACCTGGCGAGTGAAAGAAGCACCAAGCATAACTTGACTGACGCAATGGGGGGTTTTGTGGACCGGGGGGGTGGGGGGGATATTCCAGATAGCGGGCTTAGTGGAAACTAAGAGTTAGTTAACTCAGAGTAAGCAGTAGACCTCCTAATAGAAGAGCCCTATGGCTTCATTCCTCTAGCAAAACAAAGCTTAGTGCTCTTCTGTTTTCACTAAACCCGCTTTCTGGATCACACCCCAGCTGTTTCCTGTCATGGACCAGGGTGTCATAGCTTGAGAAGAGCTGACCCAGCCTAACTCAGAATGTGCCCACAAAAGAAACAGAAAACGATAAACACCTTAAGAGTGTTCAGTGATAACTAAACACAATAACAATAACAGATGGATGTTATGTTTAAGCGCGGATGTCTTTCTTTCCATTGCCTCTCATTCAGCAGAGAAAGCAACCTGCAGCACTTTACACACACAAACCAGAGAGACTAGGAAAAAAAACACACACACACACAAACACACACACACACACACACACACACAAACACCTCACAGAACATACAGGGGCCTGCAACAATCATGTATTTCACTTACAAATCTATTCATTACAGTTGGTTAGAGAGACATTCATTTCAACATTTGTTCCTTTGTTTTGTTGCACATCATACTGATTGTTTTTTGTGGTAGCCATAATTTTGTATGTATCTTCGTACATCTTTATTTACTCAATACACAGAGTTTGTCCGGTGTCTTGTGGATTTCTTTTCACTCAACATCCCATGAGTCTTGGTTTCATAGCCTGTTAAACAACAGTGTTACAATGACACAATGTATGCTTTTGTGTGCTCTAATGAAATGTACTCGTGAACTGTGTAAGTGAACACAACAAAGAGAAATTCCTCTCTAAGGGCCAGTTGGCTGGAACAGCATTTAGTGATATACTCACTTTGTATGACTTCAGCTGGTTAATTCCCATCCTCTTAACCTTACCACTTGTTAAGGCATAATTATCTTTAACCAAAGAAAGAGGGAAGTAACTTTTTTTGTAATATGAAACTAGTCTCCAGCTTACGAACTAGAGTGCTACAGTGTGAAGAGAGAGAATATGTGGCGTCACTGATATCGATCAGAGAAGGGCACCACGTCCATAACATAATCGGAAAAGGCAGTATCAAGAGAATGAAGTCGCACCGATTCAGAATAGTAAAATGTAATTATGTGGGGGTGTTTGTTTTGTTGTTTGTTTGTTTTGAATGTTTGTGAATGGAAGACAGTGAAGCCAAAGTAAGTCGCTAGCCATCAAAATGCTCAAGTAAGGCGAAACCATTTCTGGGCGAGCGGGTTAAAAACAAGCAGGTGAAACGAAAGATGATGATCTGAATGTCCTTCTCTAACTGGACTCTGCAGTTCCCTTTTCTTGAAAGATCTGATCGGCTCTAATAGCTCTTTTCCACTAGGACGGTGCTGGTGCCCGTGCCGGTGTCGGTGCGGAGCCAGTGCTGCCTTGGTGCCTTTTGAGAACCGGCCCGCATTTCCACTGGTTTGGGAACCGAACGCTACGTGTCTCAAAGTAGTGAGCTAGGCCAATGTTTTTAGACAGATGGCCGCTGTCAACGGTGCTGATCATACATCCGTTCTTCTGCTTTCGTTGCTTTTTATTTACTTGTTTGGCATAATTTAAAGCAAATTTTACAGGGCTGGGGATTAATTAAATATACAATTTAGTCAGGGAATTAACACTAGAGCTTGTAAATTTCCCCATACTCAGTGCGCCCTTACTGGAAATTCACTCATGCTCATGTTTTCATCATGAAATGAAACCACCGTAAGTGGTGTGTCTGATCGGAAAAAAAATGTGTTTCGCCCACAAACTAGGGCGCTCCTATTTTATATTTTCGACCTTTTCTATCATACAGAGCTGGCGTTAGTCATAGTTGAGTTGTCCGAGTTGGACGTTTTCATTTGAGTTTTTTGGTGTTATTTTTCTGCTTATTTACTTCACATTAAACCTAAGGATCGACCCAAATTGTATACGACTTTGGAAGTCTAAAGACGAGTTGACTAAAAGCAAGTGAACGTTCCAAACGGTACCTACCGCGAAAGCTTTACAAAAGGGTAATATAACGATGAGAATATCTGAGACGAAAACCTTCAGCTTTATCGGCATCTCTGGGTAAGATTTCAGATAATTATCCTCTAATCCAAGTTTGCGTCTCTGTTGAATTGGTTGTTTGTTAAGAAAAAATAACAGACAAGCGCATCTCTCATCACCCATATGCGAAAATTTGATTAACATGTAAAATATCCACGAAGAACACAAATCCTGTACTGGAGTGAAAGTAGAGGTACCTTCGGTAAAATATTACTCCACTAAAAGTCCTCCATTTCAGTTTTAGCTGCTGAAATACAAAGAGTACAATGGAGCTTGCTCTGAAACGTACTCGGGTATGAAAAGTAAAAGTTGGCTACTATGCTTTATTGTGGTTATAAACGTATTATTTTTGTAGGTAGATATGTTCCCTATTCTTGCTTGATCTACCCATAGATGAGGTGGTTACAACGCACTAGTAAACAGTTTTCATTAGTGAGATCTGAGTGGCTGGAGGCATGAAATAAACAGAGTTTGGGAATGGGCAAATTTTCATTAGGAAGATTTATTTCTTTCATTTGAACTGATTTAGGAAATGGTCATATGTCGTCACAATGGACTTACGTGGTTTTACACATCAGTCTTTCGTCTTTGTCGAGTTGTGCATATATGTGTTCAGTAAAATACAATGGCCACTTACTAACCATTATGCTTTGAACTTTCATTCTCCTGTATAGCATTTTCCCTGTCCACAGATGCCTGATGGTGTATTTATTATTACTCCACATTGAATATGGTGAGTACCAGCCTATACCAGGTACATAAAAGAAATTCAAGATGGGCCTTTATCTGTTTCTGATCTCTCCACAGTTGTATTCATGATGTTTTATTCATCAACTGCTCTTAAATCCCTGGTTGTGTTTGTCTTTTGCAGTGACTTCATTGAAGACTGTGGAAGGTCACCTAGGAGGAGATGTTCTCTTGCCTTGCATATACAGAGACAATGTTACAAAAAGTGAAAACAGGGCAATACATTGGCGCTTCAAGGACAGAATGAAAGTATATAACATTAAACCTGGCGTGTCCTGGTCTCGACAAGACCCGCAGTTCCAGAACAGAACAGAAACCTTCCCCGAGGAGTACAGCAAGGGCAACTTCTCCCTTTTACTCAAGAATCTGAACTTCACAGACAGAGGGAAATATTTCTGCTATACCAGTACTGTTCACAAACATATAATACAACTGCATGTCAAAGGTTTGTTTGTACAACTATTCTGTGTTTTAAGCACACGTATTGTCTATTGGATTTTGAACATTAAAAAAAATGCAGGATTTGCATTTTGTGCTGTGATAACATCAAGTATTTTAGCTCTTCACAACTAAAAAAAAATCAATCTTGTAAGTTTAAATCTGATCTGCAGCCAGAATTGTTGTTTAATTGCTTGTCTGTTTGTTTATTTTTGTACAGAGGCACCGTCCAAAGCATCTGCTGAAGTATCTGATCCTATAGCGTCTGCTCGAGTTTCTGATTCTAGTGTCAGTAACAGCTGCACGAAAACCAGACCTGTGTCTGCTCTAGTTCTACTTCTGATCTTCATCTTCAAGTATCAATACAGCTCATACATAAGTCTTTAGACAAAAATAAGCCCATAACAGGTGTGCGTGTGTATTTGTTTGTCTGTGTGTGTGTGGTGTTATTGTTGTTTTAATGGTTTGACGAACATTTGGGGTGGCAAACATTGGGAAAATCTGTCAGTTTTGTTAATTTCACAAAGATACAGTTTTTAGAAAAAGTTTGTCAGGACTCTGCCTGGATTTCTGCATGAATAGCTCATAAAATGTAATCTGATCTTCCCCTAAGTTATAATGATAAATAGAGATGGTCTTATTGAACCATCATCATACACAAAATATCACACTGACATACCTGTACTGAAGTGAAATAAACAGATAAGTGCACATGTAGTGTAGTCCCAAAAGAGAACTACATGCTCAAACTACTGGTTTCCAAGATTAAAGGGTTCTGAAAACTGTGTTATGAGTGGGTTAATATCCCCATGTTTCATGTGTAACCATAAAAGAAGAAGAAGACTTAATTGGTCACGTCACACTAGAGCAGTGAGCAGTGAAATGCTGCCTCCACATTTAACCCATCCTATACACCAGTGAGCACACACATGCACCTGGAGCTTGGAGCAGTGAGCAGGCGCAGGCGCCCGGGGACCAAGTCCGGGTCTTTTACCCAGTACCTCAGTCAAGGTCACTGATCCTAGCAGGTCATGTCGTTGATGCTGTTGATGGTGGGAGGAAACCCATGCAAACACGGGAAAAACATGCAAACTACACACAGAAAGTGGCCCTGGGAAAGGACCTGGAAGCGGCCAGGGTTTGAACCCTGGCCCTTCTAGCTGTGAGGCAACAGTGCTAACCACTGACCGCTTCTAGGACGGCAGGCCATGAGTGAATGGGGAATACCACATGTCTGTGAGATTCTGCACATGACGTCTCCTGAGGAAGTATTCTCTGGTTGTTCCAGTTTCAGTTCCATTTTTCTATTACAAAATCATAAAAGCATCATTAAAATAACCTTCTACCCTTAAATATCCTGTTTCCTTTCATTTATTAATATTTATAAACAAAGTATCAGATGGTGCAAATTAGGAAAATCTACTTTACTTTCTTTCTTTCAGCGCCTGAGAACTGTATGTCTTTTGTTAGTATATCGTAAAATACATCTAACTCACATCAGGTGAGCCACGACAGAAAAAAATAATCTGTCACCTGATTTCACATTTGAGTTCATTGCTTAAATCACCTGAATCACAGTATCACACCTTCATCAAGCAATTTACTCACCTTCAGCATGATGTACCTGAGAGAATGTTACACTACAATATCACTGTCCACTGGTCACATATAGTAGGTCCCTATCTGGCCAGTAGAGGTCACTGAGGCTCTCTTTCTGAACATTTCAAAATGATCATGTCAGTTGTGTCAGCTCTTTGGGTTGTTTGTTTCTGCTGTGTTAAGTTAAATCTTACTCAGCTTCACATTGTTTATGGATTAATTGACTGATTTAGCTGAGAATTACATGTTGGGCACCACTGCAAAAGACAGCCATGATACTGGTACTACATGAACAATATTAAACTGGGGCTTCCAACAAAGAAGGTACCTTTGACAGTCACACTACAATAAATTTGTGTTTTTAACTCACAAAGAGAGAGACTTGATGATCAGTTACTTTTTTGTCTTACAGAAAAATTGTACTTTTCAAAGTCATGGAAGTTCCACTGTGCCATGAAGGTGAGAGGTAAATTAAATCTAATCACAGAATGAAAAGAAAGATCAAGTTCAACAGCTTCTCTTTACCTTTGAATTCAGAATGAAAATCAGTATCATAGAAGTGATGCTTATGCTGTCCATCATCACCCAGAAAAATTCCATCTCCGATGTTCCAAAGCTTAGACAAAGCCACCTGTTTAAGTTCTATGGCACCTCAGGAAATGACTTGTGTCACAGACCAAGGGGGGTGTCCCAGAGAGCGGGTTTAGTGAAAACTCGGTGTTAGTTAACTCAGAGTAAGCAGTGGACCTCCTGATAGGAGAGGCCTTATGGCTTCATTCTCTTAGCAAAACAAAGCATTAGGGTTCTACTGTGAGGAGGTTTACTACTTGTTCTGAGTTAACAAACTCAGAGTTTTCACTAATCCCACTTTCTGGAATACCACCAAGGAGTCTGAGTTTCATTGCTCTAAACGTTTAGCATAATGATCCTGAAAGAGGGATTCCGAAGGATTCCGACGTCTTACTTTCAATCAGTCAGTCTGTAAGTCAGTCCGTCAGTCAGTCAGGTCTGGTCTGGTCTGGGCACACTTGTTTTTCAGTTCAGAAGTGCTCAGAAGTTCTGAGAGGCTCTGTTTTCTTAACGATGTGGGACTGGAGAGTCAGTCAGCCCTCTGCACCACTGGCTCATCAGCCCCTGTGGAAATAAATGGCTCCAACAGGGAACTCATCCAACAGCACTACAAGAGAATCTGACCTACAGATGGGTCTATGTGCAGACACACCCAAATGTACATACATGACACTACATCTACCTGAAGGACCAATATTTTTCACTCATTTTTATTTTTGCCCTAAAGTTTGCAGTACAAGTTCACATAACACAGTTTAAAATGTCATCGCTATTTCCCAACCCCAATAAGGTTAAAAACATTCAATAACCTTTCACAGTACACACGGGGCCAAAAGTAGAACCATCAACAGTGTGAAAGCAGATTGACAGGTTTTGTTTAGATGGTAGTTGCTGAAATACATTTATTTTGGCATTGACAGCACCCCTAACACCCCCTTAATGTCAGAACGAGCATGTTGCAGTGCGGGTACTGAATGTAAGTCGCTTTGGATAAAAGTAATAAATGTAATGTAATGTAATGAACAGACTAGATTCTCAGAGAAAGGCTCAGTTTACAACATTGCATATGTTGAACGGACGCATTTTAGAGTTTGAGTTTTCTGCCTTTGAGGCATAAACACTAAAGAGGTCACATATGTTTTGCACTTCCCCAGTTTTTGCAACAGCTAAGCAATAAGAATGCTGTGGTTAAGAGGTGATAATAATGAGGACTATGCTCTTATTTTGATCAGGAAATCACACCTCGCACCAGATTCAAAACATGTATCTGCTCATCGTTCATTCGCTTAACGAGTCTTTTAACCGCTTTGTACTGAAATATCCTGGCACTGTAGAGAAATGTGTCTAAAAGCTAAAAGTTGAAAACCATATCTGCGTACTGCTGGCTTTCACGCACATATTTGCTCGGCTTATAGTATATCTAACTGGAACATCAGTGGTACTTTTGTGCGAGAAAAATGTGTGTGTGTGTGTGTGTGTGTGTGTGTGCACGCAAGTGGGTGAGTTTCAAAAATGTGGTGAGTTGTGGGGCAAAAAACGTGAGTGCACTTTCTGAAACAACCTGTAAATGAGCATGCAAAATGCAAATAGCGTACATGTCATAAAGAGTAACTTAGTCAGCCCTTTCACCCTGACCTACAAACATAACTAAGCATGTTGTCTGTCTTTAGCTGTCATTGATATCTCCTACAACCTATGGAACATGGACCCAGGCTATGACAGCATCATTTACAGGATGACCAGATGGGCTACTTGCACCGGTGCACAATCTGACACACTCAGAGTGTCAGCGTTGTCTGTTAGCAACACTTGACTGAAACACTTTTGTCTATATTGGGCCAACAAAAAGGGAAAATTCAGTTTCAGAACCTCCTAGTCATTTCCCTTACAAATTTCTGTCTTTGGAGGGTTATTTGAGGACACAGGATTACTTTAGGGACACAAGAAGCAACAGAAATAGAATAAGAGCTCAATATTTCACCTTCTCCAAACATTCAGATGCCTGTTACAAAAACGCTTTCAAATACAGTCACGAGCAGAACACGAAACTTTTAACACTCCAGAGAAAGCAAGGATGACAAAGAAATCTCTGTTTATGTCATCCTTAATTTTGCTATAATTTGTTTTCTCGGTAATGTTGTTTGACAAGGCAGCAAAACAAATGATTGCAAATCTGTCCCTTACTCTGAAATGTATGAGATGTCCTGGTCTGAAAATAACATATGGTAATCATATGATTACCTGCCACAAAAAAGAGGAAAGAAAAAAAGAAAAGCAAAACCATAAATGATGTGACTTTTTATGTACCAGTTCAGTCAATAAAGAGAACAATTGTTGTCCCAATCAACAAGGTTCCAATATCTGAATATACACACACCAGGTCTATTGTACATTTATCATTATGTAAAGCTATGAGTGAATCAATAGAACATGAACATGAACATGAACATGAGGTGTCACTACATTTATAAATAGTTAACAGGGATTTCTGAGACATTGTTGCTGTCACATGAGTTTTTTCTTAGTAAAACCACAACTCTGCCCCCATTTCCTCTCCAAACATGAATACTAAAAATTGAGTTGATGAGAAAAACAAAAAGGGAGAGTCAGACGGAGAGAGAGAGAGAGAAAGATATATATAGAGAGAGAGAGAAATGAGACCTGAGAGGTTACGTGCTGACAGATACTCTGTGCTGAGGGAGCTGCTGTAAAGCATAGACGCTGCTCACACCGTCAGTTCTGTTACTCTCTGGCTGTATCTCTGAGTACTGCAAAAACAATAGACATAACATCAGCAGTACAGACCTGTGTATATGCACACTTTGACTGTATTGTATATCTATCTTTATATAAAGACATGTTTGTTGACATTATTTTTCTTTGAACTTGTCAATTCAAACAAATAAAGAAATCACAAACACTCCTCTTGCTCAGGTTGACATTTGACCTCTTAAGGTGTTACTATGGCCTGTGTAAAAGCTTTGCTCAAACACTGGGTATCCAATACAGAGAAATACTTTGGTCAGATAGCTAACATGCTGTCAGTACACGTCAGTCCAGGGGTGTATTCCAAGTATGTGGTGTAGTGACTAACCTGGATAAGCTAACTCAAAGTAGTTAACTTCCTAATAGAGGAGCCCTATGTCCCGAGTCACGAAACCACGTACTTGGAATACTCCCCAGGTATCTGACACTTGTCAGAAGACTGATGTAGGTCTTCCCGCTGACTGTAATGTGAAGCCTTGTTTATATTTGGTGTTGCCACCCTCGTTCCGGCTGGTCGCACACCTCTCAATTTTTGGAACCAGGCACATGCCGCATAAGCATGTAAAGATATGCATATCTTTACAGGCATCTCTACAATCAGTGGCACAGCCAGAAATTCGTTTTTGGACAGACGTCGGTAAAAGTGAGTGGGCACGACTTTCACGGTCCTTCACACGCCTACACATTCTTTATTCTGTATGACCTACAGCTGAACTGAATGACAGGGACACCCTGTATCGCAATCCGTTCTTTATTTGTATTCAAACAGAATATGTAGTAAACCACAAAATACAGCCGCATTTTTATTCATCAAGCACACTTTAACCAGAAGTAGCATAAAACGCATGCCCTGTCACAACAAAGACACAATGTAATGCTGTCACAACACTAGCTGGGTTTCATCCACCTATTTAATGCAAATTGACACTTCAACTTTGCATCAAATCTTTTATGTCGCATAAGAAATTTATTCACTGGGAAGAGATGGTTAGCATCGGGGAAGATGATACTGGTTGGTAGAAACAGGTTTTAGTCGCGTCAACAAGGGGTTTATTGCGGTTGTAAGAGCAGATTCCGTGCCTGGAAGCACAATCTGTTCTGCACATGCACTAAAATCAGCGCATGTGCAGAATTTAATCTCTTTTATGATGCTGCCCATGTAACTGCCCGATTTTCCCCGCTCCCAGATTTTCCCCGGAGTGACCAAATCCGGAGGTCTGGTCTGCGACATGCAATAATAGTTTACTGCACTACCCAATTTCAATGGTGTTTTATGACATTACATCATATTTCTGCGTTCCCTGCCCGATTTACTATATTTTATTAGGTCATATTTCATAACTATGCTATTGTTTATGCTATGCTAATATGCTAAGCATACGGACAATAAACTATGCTAAACTAAACTATGCTATGCTAATATGCGAAGCCTTCAGAGAATCTTTGAAAAAAAAAAAAAACAGTACTTCAATAACATTATCAGTAAATGTAACACACTCCATCTCTCAGTGAAAACAATACGTGTTCTTTGTGCCGTAAAATGTTTACGCATGACCAGTAGAGATCTGGCACCGCTGGATCACGTCATATATGCTCTGTTCGAAATGTAGACTCTCTCACTATATAGTGTGCTATATAGTGTGTCAGCCATTTTGTAGTGCGCTTTAGAATCGTCGCAAGGCATGACAAAATGTAGTGTACAGAAGCTGTACCCTACATCGATTGACTTAGACCATCATACATTGCGGCCTGTCTCGTGAAAGCAGAAAGTCTTTACAGACCAATCAGGTGCATATATTCTGGCATTTGTTTATGCAACAGAGATAATAATTACGAATATCTGGCGCATAACTATGTTGTAGCGTAACATCCAAATAGTGTCCGAAATGTATCAACAGCAGTTCACCGTTAGCCCTAGTGAGTGTTCCATGTAGCAAACACTACATAGTGAGTGAGTGAACAAGTGAGCATTTCAAACATGGGGACAGTGTGCGCATGCTTCGGATACTGCACATGCGTATTACAGTCTGGACTTCCGGACTTGCGTACTTCCAGCAAAATCGGGCAGCTCTCAAAATCAACTGCGCATGTGTGTTGCAGACTGGACTTCCGGATTTCATAATTCCGGGGAAAATCTGGGAGCGAGGAAAATCAGGCAGTTACAGTCTAAAGTCTAAAGTCTATATGGAGACGACATTCACATGCATTTTATTGAACAGAATTGAACGCGGGTCAAACAGTTATTTATCCAAAATCCCAGTGCTCATAGGGATTTTTTTTAACAAACCAGAACTTGTAAATGTTCACACATGCGTGGTACAGATCGGACAGGAATAAGTTGTGTTTCCGAATACATAATTATGCACGTGCAGAACGGAACTCACTGTCGGCCGTAAAGTGTTCATTGTATTCAGTTTCAACACTGTAAAATGTTCACACATGCATGGTACAAATCGGACAGGAATAAATTGTGTTTCTGAATACGTAATTATGCGTATGTGCACAACGGACTGTGCTCCCGGGATGGATCATGCACTTACAGCGATTTTATCACGTGAACAAACCACCTTCTTTGCGTTCTTTTACCCCTTCTGATTGCCATTCCTGCGGCGTAAATTGTATTTTTCTCAGCAGCGAGGCCTAACGTTTAGGAGAAGACTGCAGCGAGTGAAGTGCGCCTCAAGCGCGAGTATAAAAGGTTATGGCGCAATGCTGACGTCACAGCTTGTGTGCAAAGACCAATGCGTCGAGTATGACAGGCCCTTATACGTCTTCCATGTTACCATGTGATCCCATCTCATTAAGAAACAGATGAATGGATAGGGGATACATACCAGATGTTCTTGAGGCTGTTGTAGCTCATGGTCTTGACCTTGTTGTGAACTTCTTAGAGTTTGGTGGTAAACGTAGGACTTGATCAACACTGAAATGGTAAAGACTACCAATTACTGGTAATTATTGGCCCAGAGAATGCACAGTAGTAAATATCCAATGATACAGTATAAAACACTGAGACAAAAGGTCAGATATCAATAAAATATTATACATAGGTTCCCTCTGCCATGTTCACTTTTCCTGGCGGTAGGGAAAAGCTCAATTTAACCAGGCATAAAATTAATCTGTATTAAAATTATATTGAGGTGTAGCTTAACTCAACATTATCATTGAACTCACCAGAAATGATAATAATTAAAACAACGTTGAGGACACTGAACACCAAAGTAAGAGTTTTCCATGGTGTCTGAGGTAGTGTTGGCTCACAGCATCCACATGTCTGATTGTGAGGATCTGGGGATGTCTCTTTGAGATAATAAGGGTGAAACACTTTTCAGTGAGATCCACTGGTAATAGTGAGTAAAATAAAACAACTAACTGTAGGCACCCACTATTAATGTCTAAACATTAGCGCATAGTGCACAAAACAGACATGTAATAATTACATTATATGTCTACTATAATAGACATATAATATAATTAATGGATCTGACAGTGTAATCTGAGACACTTACCAACAATTTGGAGTCTAGTACCTGTGCTGAACACAGACGGTGATTCAGTATCAGCACAGAAATACATGCCGAGCTCGTCCAATGTGATATTTCTTATAAATAATGTGTGATTTGTTTGTAATGAATATTTCTGTTCAAACTCACTATGGACATCATTATCATGTAGAGTATCCTCAAATGAGCGTAGTATGAGTACAGGAGGTTCTGACTGCTGTTTGAACCAAAATACCTCCTCTGCCACCAAATCACAGTCTATTGTTATAGTCTGTCCGAAGCTGACCCAAACACGTTCAAAGCTTCTAACTGTTTGACACCAAAAAATCAGACCTAGAAATGAGGAAGACAAAAACAGACTGATTTTCTCGGTTTTCTTTTAAGTATTTGTGGAAAACAGTCAAAACACCAGACAGACTTACATAAGTTAAAGTGCAGAGTCCTCATTGTGAATTTAAGTTCTAAACGATACATACATGCCTGAAACGGAGCAACCAGTTAGAGTACACAGTCTCTGCAGGACTAAAACAGGGTGTATACAAAAGAGATGAAAATGTTGTCGGGTTAAGGAAGTGAAACTTCTAACCATTATCACACTGTAATCATGTTCTTTGCTCACTGCTTGACTTATTCAGTGAGTTTGAACTTTCTGATGATAACTTAAACTGTTGAATCCCTAGAAATGAATCAGTGAAACCATGATAAGAAAATGCAAATACCACTGTAAAAACCGTTTCCCTAAAAACTGTTTGGTATGCATTGTTTTTTGTTTGTTTTGTTTGTTTTTTTCTTTTTTTTACATGTCAGTTTACATAATGTTTAATGAGACAGTGCACTGTAACAAAATACTGCTATGCAGAAGCTTCTGCCTTTATAGATTTGGTAATTAAGCACACTGATGGTTATAAAGGACACCTAGTTTAACTAAAATCTTTGAAAACAGGGTAAGAAATGTGCTCCAACAGTGTTTTTTTTTCAAGAGAGTCAAGAGACCTGCAGATAAGCACATCATCTGAGAGTAACAGGGTTGGCCCTGAGATTGGTTTTCATGTTTCCATTTCTGTCTATCCTTTCAGGTTCTTCAGGCTGATATAAGTTCTGTCACTGATCACTCTGTCTGAAAACAAATGGGCAAACATTCCAGGTCAGAATGAAATCTGGACAAAAAACGTCACTCTGATAAAATCACAAAGGATTCTGTAAAATTAACAGAAATAGGTCTTTAAAAATGAATGATTGTATATTGTACGACCAAAGCAGGTATATTATGGTCTGTGAAGATAGAACTGGCTGAGTGTCAACTTTTCTCAGAGTAAGCCAATTGCCCCATCTAAACCAATCTGAAGATCCAGCCACTAGAAGAACTGAAAACCACAAAATTTCAAACAAACATTCTCTGTCTTTAACCACAAATGCACATATCGCTGCAAATTCTGTTTGATGTTCAGCATCTGAAAGATGTGCAACTGCACACTGTACATTAAAAAATTCTACCAAAGTTGTGAAATCACTACAGTGCAAATGTGTGTGGAAAACATGACTTAACAGTCTGTTCAATTCATACTCAACATGACTGATTATACCACAGAATTACTATTCAAAAACAAACCTCTGATGACAAGGTTCATATGTTGTTTCACATCATAGTCAGAGATATAGTGAGAAGATCTTCCCTTGTCTGCAGATGTCAGATTCTTCAGTAAGAGAGAGAAGTAGACACTCTTGCTGCCTTTGAAGTACCAGAATATTGTCATATCTTCATTTTTCATTGCATTCACTGTGTGTGTAAGGCAAAATGACATTGCCTCCTGTAATGCCTTACCACTACCACCAGTGAAGTAACTGCAAAAGAAAAACATAACAGGAGTCCGGCTGAATAAAACCACAGTGACCTTTTATAAGCCACATAACGTTATGATTTCAGCATTGTTCAATGGAAGATATTGTGCAATGTGTCTTGGTTAATAAGGAATGTCAACAGATATGTCAGCGAGCAGCTAAAGACATGCAAAAGCATTAAAACTGCAGATGACAGCTCATCAAAACCACATCACATGAACTTTTTTCCTGTTCTTGTTGTTGATACTGTACTGGCATGTTCCAAGCCCAAACTACACCACAGAAGTATTGAGTGTGCTTCATTGTTTTTGTTGTTTTGGGTTTTTTTTAGATTTCATCATAAAAGCAGTTAGATAACAGATGGGAGATACAGATGAGTGTAGATGTATCAAGGAACAACAACAACAACAACAACAAAATGCATAACATTGTAACTAGTTCTGAGACATTTATGGAAGTTATAGGAAGTTATACTAGATCTGAACTGTCATGGTGCTGAATTTATTTGTGAAGAGTGGGTTTCATGTGATGGATAATAAGGGTGACTTCATAGGTAGGCCTAAAGGTATGATAAAAAACATTATACTGGAGAAGGCGTAGAGTGGAAGAGTGTGTTGCCAAAAAACGCTCGGTAAAAGTTTATGATACAAA
This sequence comes from Chanos chanos, assembly GCF_902362185.1. Classification (NCBI taxonomy): domain Eukaryota; kingdom Metazoa; phylum Chordata; class Actinopteri; order Gonorynchiformes; family Chanidae; genus Chanos; species Chanos chanos. The sequence goes on from NC_044502.1 coordinate 13,530,695, forward strand.
CTGTATTTGTTATACGTAGAGACACTGCACTCTCATGAAAATATGCTCTGGAAAATTATGTTCCTGGCCTTCTCCGGTGATTTACATAACATTGGCACAAGCACATCGCCTACAGAGTGGGAACATATCAACCTATAATTGCGGTCATATTCTTATTACTGTGTTTCCAAATTAAACCTAGATTTTAAAGTATTTTTATCATATGTGATAAGCCATTTATCGCAGAACCGTAGTTATAATTAAATAGCGACAAAATAAAATAAAGAGTGATTTAGTTGTGAAACCACTGAAAGGTTCATCTTTGGAGACATCTCCTGGACAAGTCGCTGCATGGCTGGCAGTAATCTTAATTCTCGAAAAAAAAAAAAAAAAAAAAAAAAAAAACGGGTATGATGATGCACGATAAACAAACTGGATTTGTCATAATCTCGGGAAGAGTAACCTAAACAAATAAATAGATCAAACGAGTCCTCCCTCCTCTCGAGAGTCTCGACCCAGCTCCGAATAACAGTTTATATCATCTCTGTATTCGGCTGTCATGTAAGCCTTCCAGCATAAATTTACGCCGTTGGACAATATGTGCAGTAGGTCTATATTGACGGTCTAAAGATCAAAATTTTGAGAAAACTATGCCTTTTTTTTCCAGAACAAACCTCAGAATCCCGTTGAAAATATTAAGGGCACGATAGATATCCTCACGTGCCTTGCTTTCTAAAGTGAGCGAATTGCACAATGAAAATAGCTCTGTGTTGTTATTCTTTCTAAATCAGTGGGAGGTCGTGAGGGGAAACTAGACTTTTATTTACAAGTGGCAAGAGCATACACCCATTTTCATTCGTTATCAGTTATCACTGTCCAATCACTCTACTAGCGATCACACCAAAATGCACAGGATGTAGCTATAGATGACATGCGTATTGATATCGCGCAAAAATGAGATATTTACAACGAAAACAAGTAATTCCTAACAGCAAAGCTTCGTATGAGAGAAAAGGCTGCCTTCCTTGTGAACTGGATGTTTTCCCACGTATTAGTTGTAAGTTTTACTATTTACCAGCACACCACATCCACCTTTCTTTTGAGTGAAAGACTCGTTTTTCCCTTTTCCAAACGCATCAACATTTCAAAATACTTCTTAAACAAGTAACCTTCCTATCCTATCCTAAAGCACTCTTCAACACCTAAACAATATGAAACCTTTTTTTTTTTTACCTTTCTTTGTTCTTTTAAACTCGAGCCATCGGTGCACTTAGTTCCGTCTGCTCTGATTGAGCGAGTCGGCACGTCACCACGTGATCGAGTTCTTGCTTCATTTGGGGAGAATAGGTGCTGGTGCGCATTTGGCGACTGTAATACTGTATGCAACTGCACCTTTCTTGAGAGAGAGTTCTTCACACGTATCATGGTGTGTCTGACTGTACTTCACTGTCTTACTTACTTTTCTTGTCTTTGTATCTGGTCTAATGCTGAAATTAGCAACTTAGCTCCTTAATGGAATGGAATGGAATTCGCTTTGGATAAACCTGCTATATGAATTAATGTAATGTAGCCTAATGTAAATGTAATTGTTAAGCCGGTCAACCTCTGCACTCTACGTGCTCTGGTCCTCTTGTACTTTTTTTGTAAGCGCAGCGGCATCAGCTACATTACAACCTAGTAAATTATTTGTTGCTAAACCCCCCTAATTACAAAGACATGACATTTAAACGTCTGTCCCTTGTGCAACGGCCACCGAACCCTCCCCAGAATTTGATGATCGGGAGCGCACTGACAGAAGCCGTGCGCCCGCAGCTGTTAACGTTGCAGGTCAAAATGCCAAGGTTTCAGAGGCACCGCATCAACCAACCAGCTTCAGTTTTCCGTTTTGAAAAGAAACGTTTTGTCGTTCATTCAATGCAAGCTAGTTCAACAAATGGACATGGCTGCATTATACTGAGGATGGCGATCGCGTTATCTAATTTGTCCGTGTCAAAGCGGCCACATTTGGAGTTCTGTGATGCAGGCGGTAAGACAATGGTGTTTGTTTTTTTTGTTGTTGTTGTTTTTTAATGCTGCCGCTGCTGCATGCATTTGTCCTTGGAGATTGGGCTTTGGCCATGTATGTTATGTTATTGTTCTTGTTCATAGACTCTGGTCCGTATACATTTTGGATATTCGTTTTTCCTATCTATTGGTTGGCAGTGAGAAAGTTACCAACATATAAAGTTGCATGTTTAATATTTTCGGTTCCTCACTGTAAAGCTCTGTGTTTGGGAAAATGCGTATTCGTTTATACATATTTTATGAAAAAGTTTATGAAAAAGTACAGAGAGGGTCCGAAAAGATTAAACGTGCAACCTCCGGTTTATACAAAAAGAAAAACTAATTTGGGCTGAGTTTCATTTGCTCAGTGCCAGCCTAAGCACTCTGCATAGTCAAGCCGCGACGGTATATTTTATCAGTATGATGTTAGTTAAGCGTCTATATGCGCACTCATAACGTCATTCCTGCCAGGCCCAATTCTGCTTAGTTAGCCCCCCCCCCCCCCCTTTTTTTTTTCTTTCTTTCTTTTTCTTTTCTTCAGCACCCCTTGTTCAGAATGTGTTCTCGCGGCTATGACTAGCACCGCCACAAACTCCTACCGGCTGCACCACATGATGGATGATGCCACTGGGTCCAGGTGGGTTAAACCCATTCGACCCGCACACGGCTACTGGCAAGTGGCACTCGCTCCTGATGCCAAAGAGAGGATGTCACCCTCGGGCATTGCCACAGGTCCAGACAAGACTGCAGTGCTGTGTAGCTGGCTGTTCAGAGCGTTCTGAGCCTGGTGAGGCAACTTATATAGTCTTATATAGTATAGAGTCTGGTTCCTGGTAGAGTCTGCAGTCCACCTAACCCTACATTTAGTGTCACCCTTTGTGTGTGATTCAGCAATCAACATACACGTTGAAAGTTAAGCAAAGATGGAAAAACGAGTACTATTTGTCACAAGAAGCTATATTTGAAAAATTGTCACATTTTGTGAAGTCCTCTACCCTCCTCTATTGCTTAGAACACTGAACTCCGGATGAGAAACTGTATTAATGTAGAGATGGAAGGATAACGGTATATAGTTGCTATAATAGTGTACTATCGCGCTTCGAAATCACGTGACTAAGTCAGGCGCGCACTGTTTATGCTAAACAGCTGTACCTGAGTCGAGAGTATCGTTAGTTTATGAGATTATTTTGTGTATGTCATTACTAACTGGCATACTACTGTTATTGTGGATATTTTATTAATTATTCCAGTTCTTTAGTAATTTCAGGGTGGTGTCATGTGTGCATGTCAACATATGACAACTCATGCTCATATGCCCTGATTAAATTTTGTTTCCTCGAAGACTCTATAGGCTAGAAATGGCCTGCTTTTATTATGTACTTAAAACGCGTTTCAGAGAGCCATTTTATTTCGTTTTGATGATTTTTTTCTATGTTAAGTCTGTAACCGACGCCCGACATTTCTCTCAGTCACCCGAAGCTGTGGCCTCAGGAGTGTGGTTGCCTTCTGTTTAGTTTTTCACACTCTGTCGCTTTGACAAGGTGACGTTAAGGATACAGCAGAAAAATGCTGTTACAGGTTCACAGAGTGTGTAAGTATAAGTCACAAAGGGATCTTTTAGATTTTGTAGGGATTTTGACTGTGGCTTTTAACTCTGTTGTAGTCTTGAATAATTCACAGCTTTCATGTGCAGCCTGATAGGCATACGTTTATACCCACGTTTCACGTCGTAGCTGACATGTCTACCTCAATAAAAGATATAACGACAAGACAGGAATAGTCTAATAGTAATGAGTACAAAGTACTGAACTTGTCTGTATGGAATATGGACCTTCCAGGACTTGACTAAAACGTGACTGAAATACTGCGCATGCGCAAGTCATGAGCATCAAGTATTTCCGCCCATGTAAATAGTGTGTGCTTAGGTTTCTTGTTTATCGTTTGTGTTTTCTTAACAATTTAGTACAGTATGGATAGGAGGTATGTTACTGTTTTACCTTTATCTAGTGGTTACTCAGCTAATTTTAGGCAACCCTTAAGATACCCCTTTGTTTCGTTTGTTTTCCGTATTGGTGTTAGCTTTTTACGGAAGTTCAGTCCCACAGTATGCCAGTAGGCCTCAAATGGCTATATTACCACAACTACGGAGTTAGATAGTAAACCAGAGTGAACCGACTGTTATCAGCACTTGGTTCGCTATCTAGGTATTATATCTGTTAAGCGATTACCAAGTTTTTTAGTAGTCCAGCAATAGGGTAGTGCTACGGTTTGTTAACCAACCTGGCTAGTTTACGTTTCTGTTTCTTCTTGTTCAATCCAGGATAGGTTGCATTTAGAAATACCTGAAAAACGTTTGTCTGATACATGTGCCACAATATAAACTCTAGGATGGAATAGTTAACGTCACTGACATAGGCAGATTACACCCACCGCGCCCATAGAAAACTAGCTGCGATAGCTTATTAGCGAAGCTGTTGTTCATTGTGCTCAGTGAGCAGCTCTACAGCTAGCCCACAAAGGGTAACCACGATCTGTTAATGGCCTAATTAGAAACGTCATCATTAGAATGACAAACTGGCGAATATTTGTTCAATTAGTGTCATTTCCCAGTCCGCATGTAAAGTTGTCATAACTGTGAGATGAACTCTAACAAATAGAAGGACCTTTGACCTTTTCCTATTATGAAACTTCACTTCTCAGTTCAGTCAGGTTTTCTGGTCATTCTTGTTTCCTGTGGTGCAGACTAGTTCATGTTAGATTGTAGAAATCCTCTTGCCATTCAGGAAAGCCTTATGACGTAATATAAAAGTAGGTCAAACAAATATGAAGAACAGTCAGCATTTAAGCACGGTCAGGCAGGTTCAGACAAGTCCATGCTCCTCACAGCTAGTGTTTCTTTAACTGTTTACTCATGTGGGCGAGAAGCCTGTCATTGTATAACACACAACACTAAGACCAAAGTGCATAGAATGAACAGTATGTTGAACTCTCACTTCTTTGTTATGTTTTGAATTTCCACAGATGTTTGGTGGTATGGCTGTTGGTGTCCCTTACTGACAAAGGTAAACACTAGACTAAACAAAACAGATCCATCATCATGTAAAAATGACCATTTCAGGTATCTGTTGGAGCTGTGCTCTGTACAGAAAGTTGTTTCACTTGGCTTAACTCCATATTTCGTACCTTATTGAGCACTGGACTGGAATGGGAGTTTTTTGCGGGTAATAGTGTGTGTTAGTCGAGTGGTTTGTTTAGTGTTATGTTTGCCATTCAAACACTTATCACTTTTATTATTTGACCTTGATGACACAATAATCAGGCTTCCAAATAAACTCGAGATGTTATACTATTGAATTTGAGGTAAAACAGAGCAATCACTCAACTCAGTGTGTGTCACAGTATGCATCAGTGTATACATGCACCAGTAACACAAAGTAGTGCCATACAATTAAACATAGCATAACATTTAGGGTGGGAGGTATTTTCCTATTCTGATGCCCTGTGTTTTTTTATCCATTGTCATTTAGTATTTAATCCTATCCACTTTACTTTACTGTGTATTTCTCTCTCTCTCTCTCTCTCTCTCTCTCTCTCTCTCATTTACACTTGATTTCTAACTTGTTACCAGATCACCATGGTTGCAGATGCATTGCTACCAGAGCAATAAAACATATAAGAAACTTGAGGATAGTTAAAGTGTAATTTCACATTAGATGTAACAGTCTTGATAATTAGCCAGTTACTACTTTAATATAGCAATTTAGATTCACTTTTCTGATTTTCATAAACTCGTGAATTAGTTGTTGATTGTAATTTGAGTTTTCATTGAGAGAGAACAGTTGTGATGGAAATGAAACTGAAAGTTCCCAGTGGAGGAACAGGTTGTAGGATTATGTATAGCTGCAGGTTTGTGTATAGCTTATGTCTTTCACATACAGTGTACTGAGCACTCACGTTGACAACTGTCTTTTTTCTGTAAATGTTGGTTGCAGTGCATTATGCTCCTGCAAAGCAGCAAACCCAACACAGTCTTACTAGTCCCTAACCACAACAAAGCCGGCTGCGGTAACTTAAAGAAACAAGTCGTGTTTTGGATCAACAACAGAAATAATATTCAAGGTTCAGTCATTTCTGTTTTCATGCAACAGTGACAAATCCAGTGGTGGAATAAACGCAGCAAAACAGAACATAAAGGAATCGCCGAAATTATGAAACAACCACAGCGTTGTCGTTTAATCAAGATCCGTTTTCAATGTGGTTTTCTTTTGCAGTGTCTTCACAAGTCAAAGTGGAAGGCGTCAAAGGAGGGAAAGCTGTCTTACCGTGCGTGTACACAAAAACCATAATGGAACGTGACATGGTGACCATATTCTGGCGCCTCAACGACGAGAAGAAGGTCTATGACGTTGCCGCGGGAAACACAGTCCTAACTCAACAAGACCCGGAGTTTAAGGCTCGAGCTCAGACCTTCCCAGAGGAGTACAGCAAAGGCAACTACTCTCTCTCGCTGAGGGATCTGAGAGTCACAGACGTAGGGACATACTTCTGTTATATTCCTCCCCTGAACGTGAAACAACAAATACAGCTTCACGTTGAAGGTTTGTATCAAATGTTAGTTCCGTGTTGTTGTCACTGCACGTTCTAGAACTCTTTTAAACATTCAGATTGCAGAAATAGCTCAGTCTTTTTCTCTGTGGTTATTCTGTGTGGTTTCTGATGCAGTCAAACGGGGATTCAGATCTCTCTTTGTTTCATGCTGCTGAATTGGAACTGGAAATTGACATGAGAGGAATTTGCAGAGATAAAAAACAGATGAGGTTAAGGTTACGGGGAAGTCTGTTGACATTGTAGTTTGCAGCTCTTTTGGGTAGATGTTGGGACAATTATCCGTTCTTAAAAGAGCAGGTGCAAATTTTGTTTTACTTTAACAAAACTAAACTGAACAGGATTAAGTGATGTTGTTCTCACCAAGACACTTTTGTGATCGAAAAGATCAACCTTACATATTTAAAATCGATAATAACCCGGGGGGTGTTTTGTTTGTTTGTTTGTTTGTTTGTTTTGTACAGATGGTCCTGAAGCCAGAAGCAGCAGCATGAGAGCCAGTCTTGTTCCAGCTGTGCTACTCTGCCTCATCCTGCTCCTCTAATATGTGCTACCACTTCAGTGAGCAATACAGAGAAGTGCTGTTGCTATATGTCTCTAGTCAAAAAAAAAAAAAACAACTTTGGAAAGTTACTGAAGCTCTTCTTTTGAACTGCTTATCTGCTGGTGTTTCAACTCAGGGCACACAGTTCTTACCTTGTTTGGAAATACACATCTCTTAAAATGTGTAATCTGTTTTACTACCACTAACAACAACAGCAATGATACTACTACTGCTGCTGCTGCTGCTAATATTATTAATAATAGTAATAGTAATAACTGGACCATTAAATGCAGTTTCATTTTACAGAACGTGGTTAGTCATTTGTTATACATTTTTACTGCAGAGTTTATTTATTGTTCGGTTATTGGACGTTGTTGTTATTGTTTTATGCCCTGATTTTGGCAAGAAAATTCTTACTAAAGTTTCTACAGTAACTTGCAAAAGAATTAATACCCTGCAAAGGTTTTCAAATGTCAGTGGGTTACAAATGACACTGACACGTCTTTATCCAGTTAATATTGTTCTCTCAAGTCACAGACTAAGACGGAAAATGTTTAAAGCCAAAATGGTTTATTAAACAAAGGCTACAAGTAAAATATGGCACTTGCATGAAGTGGGTTAACATTAACCTTTACCAGTATGCCTAAATGATAGACACCTGCTCAAAGCATTCAGAGATGTTAATACAGCGAAAGGGCACTTTACCAAGTATTAATGTGTGGGATCTGAATACTTATGCACACAGCATATTTCGCTTTAAGCCTTTGTGTATGGCATCTGCAGTCAAATAACTCATTCTGTATTTGAACATTTTTTGCCTGAGTAGGTGACTTTGTGGTTAAATACTAGAAAGAGATGTTACAGATCAGCAACATTTGAAAACTGTAAGGTAGGAATACTTTCGCAAGCTGCTGTATAGAAGGCCACCACACACTTATAGGGACTTGGAATTGACTCTTGCATGTCAAACACTTATTTGCTCTCCCAGGTCCCTCGAGCTTGCACTATTTATTTAAATATTGTGGTATTTCTTTAATAGGAATTTATTTAAACATAACTCAGTCATTAGTTGTTGAGCTATACTCATAGGATGCCACTCTTTTCAGTTTTTTTGATTGGCTCTTTATTTCTTGAACAGTTCTCCTGAATTCTGCCTGTGTTCAATGCTACAGTTCACAAATAGGGAGTATGATAGGTTATCACCCCAAATGATGTCACTTGATTGAAAAAGAGTGCTCCTGTCCTCAGATGAGGCTCAGTGACACCCATTTCTGCAGGCATGCACTTCAGTGTATCAGTTTAAAAAAGCTGAAGATATAACCTGCATAAATCTTTGAAAACATTTCAGCTTTATTCCTTCGTATTTACTTTGTAGTGTCTTATTTAATAGTATTTAAGTGTATTGACAGTTTGTGTATACATTTGTATTATGGCTATGTCTGCTTTGTATTAAAAGGCTTTTTGTATTAGTAAGTTATTTTTGGGTTATTTTTTATGTGTGTGTGTGTGTGTATGTGTGTGTGTGTGTGTGTGTTATTTATTATGTAGGAGGCAATACCATTGCATTATGGGATTCACTGACTGTGGTCAGGAGTTTCACTTCTTCAACACAGTAGCGTTGAAGAAAAGCGTGTAAAAAGCGTTTTGTGATGAAGTTTTAAATCTTTTAAATCTAAATCATTTATTCAGGATTTAAACACAAAATGAGGATTGGGCTGCTTTTATGTAAGTAGACTGTTTTTCTTTTTAAGTATATTTTCCATATATTAACTAACAGGAAGTTGGCAAAATAAGCTACTTTGTCTTTACTCTTTCTAGGTCTGATCCTTTGGTGTGGAGCAGTTGTGTGTTTTGAAGATGTTCAAGTCAACATTGGAGACAATGTGACTGTAAACTGTGATTTTACTGTGGGGGAGATATACTGGTACAAACAGCTGTCTGATTCTTCAGTACAGCTATTCCGCTCATTTGATGCGAGTGTTCCAGTTGTGCATTATGACAACAGTAGTTTTAAAGAGAAATATTTACTTCACACTAATAACAGTTTATTTATAAGAAATGTCACCATGGACGATCTTGCCGTTTACTTCTGTGCTAAGACTGGCGCAGCAGGTAAACCCAGTAATGGTACGAGACTGTTCACCACTGGTAAGAGCCTCTAATGACATTATCAAATTGATCACGTATTACAACTGAACATCCTGCGAATGACTGCCATCGGCCATCTTAGTTTAAGCGGCATTTGACCAATTTCAATTGTCTTGAACTTCAGCATTAAATGCGTCACAGGGCAAAATACAGACACATCAAAAAAGTTTGCAGTATTTTCTCATCACAATGCTATCAGTGAAGAGATGAAAAGCTAAAAATGTTTGTTAAGCTAGCTCTAATGCTGAACTATTTGTGGTATTATAATCTTTGGATTGTTCTGAGTGTCCTTAGAACCACTTGTCAATTTTGCTTATCTACTTTCCTCAGTGAATGCATCCTGTGCTTGGAACAGCTCATCTGAATATTACATTGAATAGTATTATTGCCGTAATACTTTATATTTGGAACAAAGGCTTAAACACATTATCAGCAGTTTGTAGACGTACTCCTTTTTGCTGGATACACGTTTCATAATTGTAGTGTAAGGAGCCTGAGAATAAAACAAAAAGCGTTACCACTGTCCCTCATATTGTACTGGTCTTTTGACATTAACAATAAGCTTTGATTTTTTTTTTTTTCATTGTGAGTGCTAGGTCCCCATAATGCAATTTGGTATAATGTGATTTTCTGAGGACCTTCCTTTGAACTCCAAAATAAGATGTGTGAATACTGTGATGTAATTACAATTAAGTTCTTTTCTGAAATGTGTTTCACTGCCATTTGCCTTTTTCCAGAAGGTTCCTCAAAACCCCGGAATCAGTCACATATAGACAACGATCCAATGTCAGCTGAGGCAATGTGGAAAACTCTCACCCTTGCGTCCAGTCTCTTAAACTGTGTTCTGTTTATTGTGATATTAGGTGAGTGTGTTAATAGCGCTGAAGTAAAACAAAATGAATATAAATGATTATAAATGTTTTAATGTTGTTCCTGTTTGATGAATTTAACTTTTCCGAATAGCTGGAGGCTGGGTAGTCACTTGAAAGTTTAAGAAAGTTCTGTGGAACCTTTCTGTACAGCTTTTTGATGTCAGTGTTTCATAGTAGAAATATTAAAGTACATGAACTCGTCACCTTACCAGCAGTTTGCTGGTGCCTAACTGTAGTGTCAGCACTGATTATTGACCTGATAATTTCGGGTCATTTTTACTGTTTCAGTGTTGTTGAGGAGGTATGTTTGCCACCGGAAAAAACCTCCAGGGAGTTCAGAACAACCTCGAGACACTGATTTGGAGCTGTCTCAGGACCCGGATGCTCCCCACGTATGTATCCATTTCTGTCCATTAACTTATTTAATAAAGAGCCAAAACTAATGAAGGTTAATGACACTTTAATCATTCACCTGACACACGTTAGTTAAAATGATCCCAGACTGACAGCATGTTTGCTGAATTTACTTGACTGACTGAATTATTTGTCCTTATTCAAATAACTCACCAAATTTCTTACCAGTAATCTTGAACATTGTTCAAACCAAAAGCTAAACTGTTTAAACTAATGTCAATGGCAGTTGTACCACCCAGTTACACTGGGCAGTGCATATTGGAGAGAAAATAGAGGCGTGATATGACTTAGTCCATGCCGTATTCCATACTCTACATAGAAATGATTGTGTTCTGTTAATGAATAAATGTAAAGAGGAACATATCAACATGTTTTAATTTGAAAATGAACGTAGGTTATCAAACTAACGTTTGTATTGTAATACATGCCCATTGCTTTTGCAGTATTCAGAAATACAGCTGCCTCCATCAGCCAACAGCATCAGGTCGAGTGATCTGACCAGAACCTATGCTTTACTGCAGTTTCCGTCAACCATGAGTCAGGTCTGATGAGCAGGTCTCACGCGGTTTGCTTCTCTCCCTCTCACTTTTATTATCTTGCTTCTTCATTTTTGACAACTCAGGCTCTGCCTGATTTTTTTTTTTGTAAACTGAGGAAATCGAACAGACTGATCTTGAGGAGGATGTTACTCAAGAAGTCAACAGAAACACGATGGCTGTTACGATGCACATACGATGGCTGAGGTTGTACGCGATGTGTCGTATCGCGCAAGGTTTTGTTTCCGTTACTGAAAATGTGAAATGTGTGGCAATTTTGTTTCAATTTCTGTTGTCTCATGTTTTTTGTCATAAGCAAAGATGACAATGCTTTTTTTTTTTTTTTTCACGCCTTGGCTATTGTGCTTCAGGGGGGAAAAAAACGTATAACTTTTTTTTATTTTCCACAACAGGAGATAGTTGCTCAATCACTGATTTAGTCAGACAATGTTGTCAGCAAAAAATGGATGACTGTTAATGGTTCTCTCCAGTCTCATGAAAAAGGAAAGGAAAGGGGATGTCTAAGACACTCTATCAGCTGTGAGTAGCGTGACTCACTATTACCAGCTTTATGTCTCTGTTTAAAGGTTAAGGGTGAAGCTGTGTATGGTGTATTCATTTCTGTCGTAAAGTTCATACGATAACCTGGAGCTAGTAATGCGCAATGAACATCTTGTTTCTCACTTTATTCGTAAGAGCACAGAATTAAACTCTCATTCTCATTTCCTTTAGTTTCCTGTGAGGCAGTGAGAGAAACTGCCCACTGTAGAGACTTCAGATCAAACGAAAAATGCCATATTTGACCTGAAAACAGACCAAATCAGAGGTTAGAAACCAAATTAGAGGTTATTTTGTGACTGACTGCAAAGGTGTGTGAGCGTTACGCCTGTTTTTAATTCTTTCTTCTCAGTGTAAGTTGTGTCATAGGCTCCACTGTGACAGTTAAAAAGAAACATGTCTCTTTAAACACCCCTCCCCTATACTACCCTCAGACACTCACACTCTGCCTGCCAGACCGTGTTGCACCGTCTGCGCTGTGTTAAAAGAGTAGACACACTGATCGTCAGATAAAATTTCTTTTCTTAGAACCGTTGTTCCATTTCCTGTTTCCTTTTCACGTGGCACAAATGATGATCAGAGTTCATCTGGTATACTTGGACCTGCCTTTGGCCAACCTGTGGACATTAGAGGAATGCTAGACTTCATACCGTACCACAGACAGCCGTATGACAGAGAAACATCTCATTTTAATCCTTGAAGTAACAATTATGACAACCTGCGCCAACATAATTTGACTTGTGCCTGGGAAAGATACTGTCACAATATGTTTCATATTTACAGAATAAAAAGCACAAAGAAACAAAATGTGATCATTAATTGATCATGAGTATTTACAAAGATTTTACATATAAGCAAAGAAAGAAACTGTTTTTTTACACAGTTGACTTTAGCCACATCACTAAATACTAGTCAGTAATACCTTATATATAACACAAAAAGCCATCTAATCCCACATATATATATATATATATATATATATATATATATACACACACACACACACACACACACACATATACATATTCTGAGTGGTCTGCTGCATTGGCATGCTAATAAAACCAAAAAAAATTTACACAGTAGACTGGCAGCCTTCCATGACAATGTCAGATTTATAGATCTGTGAGGACATCATTGATAATTCCGGCCGTTACGTGGTCTATATTGGGAAATAAGTCTTCATGTCAAATTATGAATACAGTTTTTACAGGGATGGGTATGGAGAGGGCAGTCCTCTCAGATCTTCTGATTTCTCATCTTATACATAAACGATGCTATGGTTTTGTTCCACAGGTTGTAGGAGATAGTGATGATAGTTAAAGCCACAGTGATCACTAACTGTAGTACAATGTTGAATGTGACAGTATATTTAGAGTTGTATCCAGCGGCCTCAGTGTTGTAAGGGCTCTCTAGTTTACAGTGTAAAGTCTGACAAAAGAGCTACCGTATTATGATTCAACTTAAGCATGTCGTTGCAACTGCATGCCAGACTTCCACCCTTTCACCTTCCATCTTCCACCTTCCACCTTCTCTTACATGAAACCATTCATTTTACAAAAGTGCACTTTGGACAGTTTGCATAACCTGTATAACTCTGGGACATTTTCAGACATTCTTAGTCACACTCTGAACAATGTTTAATCATCTATTCATGTACTCCTCTACTTTTCAGTTAAACATGACATCAGTAATACTTAGATCTGTGAGTATGTTTTTTTTTCTGCTGTTCACCTTTGTAACATATATCATGTGAAATTTGGGAGGAAAAGTAACTGATAGTACTTTAATGAGTGATGGTTTGATGTGATGTAAGACAACATGTCAAATCCATAACAGAATACAGCGTTTGGTGACATTTTAAAACAAAATAAAGTGACGTCACCTAAAGTGATGTCATCAACTGACAATAAAAGAATGTTACTGTACGCAGGTAAAATTTGATAAAACTAATTTCATTTTGTGATTGCACCAAAATCCAAAAAAGGGTTTACGGTAATATCCTGATTTGTGATTTCATAGGACAAAAGGAAAACGTGAAAAGAGTAGTCACTTGGCCCCAGAGGCAGCGCTTCATTCATAGACTGTGTAACAGACAACATGAGTGACAGAGGTGCTTTGGTAGCTGAATACAACCTGAGACAGCACTGCTACTGACAGTGAAGCACATGGTACTTTACTATTACAAACTAAACTGTGAAAGCTCTCTCATTTACTCTGATCACAGATTCACACATTAACTTACCATTTTCTAAACCTGCTCTGACCCTTTCCCTAACGTGGTTTGGGAATTTGCCCAATGGCATTTCTTTGTCTCTAGAGGGCGCCAAATTTTCATAATGTTTAAATCTAGTTGAAGTTCAAGTTCAAGTGTATTGAAAGCCCAATATCACTGTTTACAGTCTCAAAGGGCTTTACATGCCCACTCCTCTGATTTTTTCACAAATTGCACTCTAGTTGGAGGTGAAGGTTAGATCATGTTAGACAATATTAATTGATTAATAACAATGCAATCTTTTGTTCAGGAAAACAGCTTTGTCCTTTTAAGTGTAAGAAGTTAAGATAATTTACCACAAATAAACATCATACTGACAATGTGTTACTTTTTTGTTGTTGTTTTATGGAAATTAGTTCACAGTTTTTACTTCCCTGATGGAATGTCCAGCATATAAAACTCTTTAAGAAGGCCTGGTGATCAAATTCAGTTATCAACTTTGAATGAAACTACCTCAACTGCTTAGTTTATGTGTAGGGTTCAACTACATGATGTCTTTAGGGAGGACATTTTACCCACAGCACTATCATGAAGAATTTGATTATCAACAGGAATGTTTGTATTTGTTTGCAATGATTGCAGTTTTTACAATCCTTCAGTCCGTGCTGGTTTTGAGAACGGTTGAGTGATATTGTCTGTATGTCCACTGTTGTTGTGCACCTATGAGAACAGAAGAAGATTTTAGTAAGCAGTCTTAAAACTGTTTGACAGTAAAGATACTAATGAACTATATCGGATAAAAGTCGGATTTTTTTTTTTTTTAAGTTAGTTAGAAGATGTAGTTCCCTACAGACTTGAGGATCTGGGCAACAATAATCAGGAAAAGTTACAACAGGTAGGGACAGAAACATTTTTAACTATTTTTATTTCAACATCGTATAAAGTAAAACATACACCCTTTGGGATTAAGACATGGGACAAAGATCATAAATCATGACGCGGCTTTCAAAAACATACACCACTGACAGTTATATCACCATGATACACATTTTAAAGAAAAACAAGAGTGAAATGCTTGGTGCATCACGTGTCGTACATCTCTGGTGTGATTGGGTGGATCAGCCTCGCAGGTGTGGCACAAATGCATCTATAAAGACCTTTGTGAACACCTTTGTGAAAATTCGAATGAACTGTACGTGTCTAAGACGTCAGAATGATCGTCGTACGAAATACAGCTGTCAGCGCTTCCCTAAGGTAAGACTATTGTTGATGCTTGAAAAGTTATAAAGTTATATCTCACTTATTTGTTTTTACCAAAACAAACATAATACATGGGTCCTGTAATTAGCACGGATGTCAACTGTTTAAACTAACTTATTCCAAAGCGGAAAATATTAAACTGGGCTGAGTAAGATTCTTTGAGAAAGTTTCAGCTGGAGTTGTTTCCTGTCATATCATCGTCTCTGGTCTTCTATTGGTTTTCGATTAAAACCAATATTAATTTTGAATTTCAAAAATATCGAACAGTTTTTGTTCGGATTTAGCTGTTACGCTGTGCACAATGTGCACTCACCGAATGTGTTTGGCTAATGTATTTATGTACTGTCAACGAAAGACTTGCTTCGCACATGCTAAAAATGTAATTCAGCAGTTAGTTATGCAGTTATAATTATTCTTTTTGCATAGATCACGGGCCATCCGTGACAGGGCCAAACATGCAGAACTCTTCATCAAAATATTTTAACGAAATATTTTCACCTTCCAAAGAGACCTTAATGTCTCCTGTATGAGATGATATTTGACTTATATTCTCACTGCACATTGTTTAACAATAATAATAATTACTATGACCAACTTTCACTTGTGGCCCATGCAACCCAGAGTTTAAATGGCCATCATAGTTGAAAGTGGGCGTTGTTTACTTTCAAAACCTCCAAACAGCAGAGGACTGGAGCACATGTGACTTCCTCTGACAATGGGCCACACCCTCAGGTGTGATTCTATACAGAAGATTTATTGGAAAACGTGCACTGATGGGGCACCACAAAAGTGTTTGTTCACTTTCTTAAACTTTAAACACTGTCCTCCCTTCTGTATGTAAAATAGTTCCATAAATTACAGGAGAGCAGTGTTGGACCGATTTGCACGAAGTTCACAAATAATTGAGTCACATGATCCCGGAATTTTTTTTTTTCAAGTGTTATGCTGCATTATGGGGCCAGGACTGCAGACACTAATTATTATTGAAATAATTATTCTCGTTAACACTGAAGTTCTCTTAAAATTCTATTGTAGGAATGTGAGTTTGTCCTTAGGAAACGCTCACAAATGGAAGTGCGTGTTTACATGTTTATTTTTGAAACCGTTTCGTTTTTCTATTTTCTATATATTTGCTATACTCCTTAATTGCCTCCGGCTGCCCCCCCCCCCCAAGTAAGTCTGACCGCGGATGCTCAGTACTACACGACACACCTACTATATGAGATGCCCGCTATAGTTATAGATGAGGCTGTAGTAAGGTTAGGGTGAGGGTTCTGTGACGTCTCATAGTAATCTAGGAAGTTAACTAAGGAGATGTGTTGTGTACTGAAGTGCATGGTTCTGACCCCCCTAATTAAGTCTTGACCCCCCCAACCCCAAAAAATAAAGAGGTAAAAAAAAAAAAAAAAAAAAAAAAACAGTTGGGGGGGGGGGGGGTCAAAACATTTATATATCCTATGCCATATAGCCCTGGAGAAAAAGTTGACCCCCACGATTGTCATTGTATAATTCGCACTCTGCTGAAGTGGGTATGTCATGTAGTAAAGTGGGTGTGTTGTGTAGTCTGCGAGACGGCAGACAGGCCCTTCTCAGCTGCCCAGCAATGGATTAAACTGAATTGCCAGTTCTCAGACGACGAATGAGGGAGCTACAAAAAAAAGATAGTGTGCAAAACTGGCTCTCTCATAGCTCTTTTCCACTAGGACGGTGCCGGTGCCGGTGCGGAGCCAGTGCTGCCTTGGTGCCTTTTGAGAACCGGCCCGCATTTCCACTGGTTTGGGAACCGAATGCTACATAGCGAAAGTTTGGGTAATTTCCGTGGGGAAAAAATTATGTCGGACAGAACGCATCTGCTTGCTTTTTATAAATTTGCTTTTACGCTAGGCTTCCACACAGCGAAACACCTCACGATTTTTGCCCTATAACTTTTCGCTTGGAGAGCAAAATTCATGAAAATATTAAGTCTGTCACTTAGCTCAAAAGTTAAAACGAGTGTTTAAATGAAGGTCTGAAGTGGTTTATTTGCACCAGCTAGAGCTGAGAGAGAGAATGTCTTTTTCTACCACTCTGGGTCCGACTACGTTCATGTAACATGTAAACAACAGCCCGTATTGATGCAGACACAAATTGTTGCTCATACATCTTTTAATCATATACATATTTTCATGCTACAAATATCCTTTAGCCTACCGCTACTTGGTCAGACGTTTTTTGTTACTCCCGCCTCCCTAGAGAACGTCACGTATCAAACGCTGAACTGATTGGTTCTCGCGTGGTTTTTATTTGCATAGCCTCTGACGTCAGCGGTTCCAACTTTTGGGACCAGCAATTCTGTGGTGCCGTGCCGGTGCCGGCTTTTCGGCTCTGACACCAGTATTTTGTCAGTGGAAAAGCGCGGCCCCGGTGCTCGATCAGGCACCGGCACCGCGGCAGTGGAAAAGGGGTATCAGACCGTTTTATGGGACGGAAAATTCGTTCCGCGCCGACTTTCTATTTGCCTAGCAGACTGTGTATGGAGGATACATTTCCATACATTAGTTTCAAATACATTATTCTTGATACCCACGCTATTCTGTGACATCTCGTCACGTATTAACTGTTCGAGCAGACTTCTGTCCGACGGTCAGGAGTCTCAGTCCAGCTCCTTTGGCGCTGGTCCAGGTCAGGCCACTCCCCATGACGCCCTAACGAACACAATGCCTACACGCAAAGTATGCCTACACGTGCCTTAACTTTCGTGCTCTGTTTTTGTGTTTTGTCCACAGGTACCTGCTGATACATTTGTTGATGTCTCTGATTGATGAAGGTAAACACAACCATAAGAAATCACCAAATGTACAAAAATGTCTGATTGCTGTATTATCAATATTGTAACTGAACTATCTTTTAAGTTCATAAAACGCTGCTACGTTCTCATTCAAAACTCTAACCAAAAGTTGAATTTTTGATCTCTGTCTTGTCTGCAGTATCGTTATTAAGGACGGTAGAGGCTAACGCGGGAGGCCAGGTTATTTTGCCGTGTACATACACGCATAAAGCGATTAAAAGCGAAGATGCAATGATACTGTGGCGATTCAAAGATGAGAAGAATGTGTATGACGTCATCTCCAGCACGACCTCGCTGGCTCGACAAGACCCACAGTTCAAGAACAGAGTGGACACCTTCCCCACAGAGTACAGCAAAGGCAACTTCTCTCTCGTACTGCGCGATCTGCAGACCACAGACGCTGGGCTATACCTGTGCTTTATTCCACCTGTGCATGTTCGGCGACCGATAGAGCTGCGGGTCAATGAAGGTTCGTTTGAAAAGTCGTTGTGTGATTTATTTACTCATGTAGGGAATGATTTGAACAGACTCAGCACTGTTTTTAGTCATAGATCAGACCATCCCTTGTGACTGGTTTTCTTCAAATGATGGAAGGATTTTTTTATTTGTTTGTTTGTTTGTTTATTAAGTATTGCTGTGCTGATAGACAATGAATATGAAATGTAATTTGTGAACACACTCTATTCTATAACCATTTCTAGTTGAAGTGTGATCACACTGTTCAATCTTATCTATATTTAGTATAGACAAAAGTATCTGTAAAGCTATATTTATCTAAAGTGTATTTGCCGTTGTAACACCATAAAATCAAGCCATTCGAAACATGTTTTTGTTATACTCGCATTCAGTAGTTTGAATCCACAAGGGGTTAAATTTTGAAGTTTTGACATGATACTAACCATTACTGTGTGTTGATGTGTTTCCATACAGTGCGATATGAAAGATTAATTGCTGAAGCCAGAAACGACAGCATGAAAACAAGTCCTGCATCAGTACTCACACTTCTCCTGATCCCTCTCCTCCGACAAATCCTACTGTTTAACTGAGCAGTGGAGTGATGTGCTTTAATCTTTGTGACTCCTCATGTATTACTGAGACATTTGCTGCTAATTTAAGCACCATTTGTCTCCTGTAATTTGTCCTCAGTAATAATTAACTTAGATATGTAAGTTAAGTTTAATATGTATATATGTAAATGTAATGTTTGAGGCCTTGTCACCTGAACATATGAGGTTTAAGACAGTTTAAACAGTAAGGTTCTCTCATCATTTAGACTAGATGTTTGGTAAGTGCACCCAACCAACCAAAGCAGATCTCTAAACTTTCACAAGGAGTTAATCCAGAAAAACAGCAGCCTCTTCTCTGGAACTAATTTGAAATCAAAGGAGATGATGTAGCCATGTTATTGCAGCAGAAAAATACTTTTGGAATACAGTCTTTAATTTCAGTTAATAATTATTACAGTATCGAACACATTAGTCCACAACGTGTCTTGTAGTCGTTCAGCCCTACATCTAAATGTACTGAAACAATGACAACAACAGCCTGAAGCCATGTTATAGTAATGACCATACACGTTTGAGACTGGTAAATGGGACTGTGTCAGGGCACTACACTGTTGAGATCGATAGAGGGCACTGTTTGACAGTGCTTTACAATTTCACTCATCTTGGCTTCATCAGATGACAATGACAGAACATTACTGTTTAAACTGTTTTATACTGTAACACAGTTTACACTCCAAGCAAAATCTTAAAATCGTCATTGTCAGTAGTCAGTAGTGGTTTTTTTGTGTTTGGTATTGCCCTGTGCTTCTGTTTTTTTCTCGTGTGCTCTTGTCTCTGTCCACCACCTGATCAGTGTTATTACCTGAATTGTTATCGCCTGTTTTCCACCAATAACCTGTCTTTGCTGTTAACTTTTCGGTGTATTTAAGTCCTGTGTCTGTACCTGTTCACTGTCAAATTGTGCTAGTATGTTTCTCTGAGCCTGTTTGTATAGTTTGCCATCTGAAAACCAGAATTCTGACCCTGTTAATCTTGACCTGTGTTTTGCCTAACATTTTTGATTTGTTTGACCTGTGGACTACTGATTTTGACCTGGCTTGGACATTGTTTTTGAGATTGCCACCTGGTTTGGATCATCCGCTGATAAACTTGATTTTACTTCTTTTGGCCTGTGAATCCTAACAATCTTACGTCTGTACATATGTCTGTGTATGATTTTTGTGATACATCCACATGTGAGATTTCAAGACACTGAAATGCTTTGAATATTGACAAAGTAAATGTTCTTATGTATATCATTGTTTATGCAAAGAGCACTTTATTCTATTTTCATTACTTTTGCATTAAAATTGTGTAAATTTTAACTTGTGTGATCCTTTGTGTATTTGTGTGTGTGTGTGCGCATGTTCTCATGCATCAGAAGAAACACCACTGCATTCTGGGTCTCACTGACTGTAGACTTTAGTTAGCAGTTTCACTTCCTCTCACTGAGTGTAGAGACTCTCACTGCTTTAGTCATGCAGAGACCGTGATCTCCCCCAGACTCCGCTGTCTCTGGGCAGAATGGCTCATTCAGGATTTAAACACAACGTGAAGCTTGTGCAACTTAAATTATGTAAGTACAAAACATTACACCTTTACCAACACCTAACTAATGCCTCAGCAGAAATGAGAAAACAGAGGTCTGTGTTTGTGTTGATTCCAGGTCTGATCCTATGGTGTGGAGCAGTTGTGTGTTCTGAAGATGTTCAAGTCAACATTGGAGAGAATGTGACTATAAACTGTAATCTTACTGTAGGGGAGATATACTGGTACAAACAGGAATGTTATTCTCCGATACAGCTTTTCCGCTCATTTGAAATAAGTCCAGTGCCACTGTATGAGAACATTAGTTTTAAAGAGAAATATTCACTTCACGCTAATAACAGTTTATATATAAGAAATGTCACCATGGACGATCTTGCTGTTTACTTCTGTGTTAAAGCTGGCACACCAGTTAAACCCAGAAATGGTACCAGACTGTTCATCACTGGTAAGAACCTCTAATGACATAGCTGTTACTACTGACCCTTTAATTTCTCTGAGGGCAAAATGTGTTTAATGTATGAACCCAGGAAATACATTTTAATCTTTGGTTTTGCACGTTATGTTGCTGGTCCCCACTTTGTACACAGCCTACCTCGTATTTTTACTCAGTGGTGAGGGTTAACCATGTCTTTCTAACTTTTTCCATTAAAACAGTAAGAGTCCTACTTAGAAAGCCCCGATAGTATCAGGTTTTAAATACTGTACCATTAAAACCTTCATCAGAAAATATGGCAAATTTATTGGTTATGCATAGAACAGTAATAATTGTACTAGCTCGAGTTTTAAGCATCATGTAGATCAACTGTATGAGTGAGGGAAATGAGCCATAACCTTTCAAGCACAAACTGGGTGAATATTTACTTTTAGCTACACTTTGAGTGACTTCAAAGTTCTGCATTTGTGTTACAAGCCAAGACACCTGTGACAACAGTCCTTTTGTCTCACATACTGTATTAATATTATGGACATTAGGATGAAGAACATAAAGTGTGTGTGTGGGGGTGGTATTTAACAATGCAATGTTTTGATTTTAATATTAAAAATACATTTCTGAAATGTAATTCAAAGTCATTTCACTTTCCAGAAAACGGTTCGGAGTCCCAGGACCAGACATGTGAACGGTGTGAACAAAACCCACCTCAGATGTCGTCTGAATCTGCCTCATGGAAAACTTTAAGTGTTGTGTCTGTCCTATTAAACTGTGTTTTACTTATAGTCACTTTTGGTGAGTTTATTGACTGCTTAATGTAAAGCTATGTAATTCAACATATATTACCCGGTCCTTTCCTATTGGTCATACATGCTGAATTTAGCTTTTTTAAAAAGCTGAGAGAAATTTCTTAATAGTTTGGAGAATCTTCATATACCATGTTGTCCTTGAGTACTGTAGCATATGTGACATTTAATCTCTTGATGTAGTGTGAGTACTCACACAACAAACAAACTCAAACTGTCCACTTAAACTGTACTTTGCTTATAGTCACTTTTGGTGAGTTTATTGATTGTTTCATTTAAAGCTACATAATTCAACATACAGTATATTATACTACCTGTTCCTCTCACACTGGTTATATGTGCTGAATTTAGCTTATTCTTTGTAAAGCTGAGACAAATTTCTTAATAGTTTGGAGAATCTTCAAATACCATGTTGTACTTGAGTACCATAGGATATGTGACATTTAATCTCTTGATGTAGTGTGAGTACTCACACAACAAACAAACTCACTTTTGGTGAGTTTATTGATGGTTTCATTTAAAGCTACATAATTCAACATACAGTATATTATACTACCTGTTCCTCTCACACTGGTTATATGTGCTGAATTTAGCTTATTCTCTGTAAAGCTGAGAGAAATTTCTTAGTAGTTCAGAGAATCTCCTGATACCGACTTGTCTTTGAGTACCATAGCCTATATGGCGTTTAATCTCTTGATGTAGTGTGAGTATTCGTTCCATGCTAATCTGGGTTAATGTTTACTATTTCAGTGTTGATAAAGAAATATGTTTTGGTGAGACGACAGTCTTCAACAATTTCACAACAACCGCTACATAACGACGAACCGCAAGTATGTCCATTTATTACTGATTTATTTCATTAAGTAGAGAATTAACAGATTTGCATGATATATTGCAGTCTCAATCAGAAATTAGATATGCCCTGTACCGCGTAACATTGCTATACTTTCGTGGCTAACTGAATTATCACGCTTTTCTGAACAACGCCAACATTTCCCAATACTGAGCTGTTTAAACTAACGTTTTTAAATGTTGGGTAAAATGTATACTTTTGTACATGTATGTTTTCATGAAATGTTTATTTTTATAGAGTTCAGTTAGAGATCTAAACTGTAGTTTAACCGTATTTGGAATTGAATGTGGAATGAATGATCCTTATGATTCGCACTGTAAAGTACGTCCGTTGTTTTTGCAGTACTCAGAGATACATCCGTCTGCGCTAGAGAACAACGTCAGTGCCAGCCAGTTAAACTCCACCTACACTCTAGCGCAGCTCCCTCCACACTGAGTGTCTGTGTCCGGGCAATCTCACGGGTATGACCTTTTTTCTCCTTCTCATTCTCTTTTTCTGTTTCAGTTATTATCTTATGACACCTCAACTTCTGGTTTCTGTTAAAAGCGAAATTAGGAATCGATTTGAGAAGGGTCCGTGAACTTAAGAGTGTTTAAGACTGAAAAAAGTTTGCCTTCAATTACAGAAATGTTAATAATAGTATTTTCATAGTCTCGATGATGTTATACATCAAACACGTTTCCATTTCGGGAAAAAGGTAGTCATGTACACTCTGTATTGCAATAAATTGCTCTTGCTTTTGCAAAGAGTGCGAATTAGCCTATACAATGACAAACGTGGGGTCGACAGGGCTATATAGCATAGGATATATAAACGTTTCGACCCTCCAGGACCGTAGATTTTCATTCTTTTCGGTGGGGTCCACGTCTTAATTAGGGGGATCACACACACACACCGTAAACCGACCCCTGTTTTTGCAATACTCACAGATACATTTTCTCGTGTTTCGGAAACTGTTAAGATAATAATCAAAAATGACAAACGAAACTTCACAGCAGTTTTCTTACTGCAGTGCAAGTGGCACGTTTTAACCTCATAGAACACACCTTCTCAGTGTTATCTCTCCACAACTGTTTTTTGTCTGTTTGTTTGTTTCTCCTGTCATCTACGTTTTTATGCCTCAAACTTTACCGCTCCTTCTGAAATGGAGAAATCAGACTTGACATTACTGAGCGAACTAAAGGAGCTGCTGCAAAACCGTTGCTGTCATACAAATTATCTCAGCAATAGACACTGTTTCCTATATTTAAAATGAAATGTTCAGTACATGTACTACAGATTTCTGTAGAAAAGACGGTCTGACTGATAACTTTTTTCCTTGTATTGGCTACGAATCATTGCACATCGCTCGAGCGGTGCTTTCCTTGTCGGCACGTATATTCTACCTTCTTCCCACCAAATGTCCAAATGGATAGCTGTCTTATCAGACTGTGTTGTCAGAAGAAGTATGTTGAAGCAGGAAAAATTTCTGTGATGATGAACGGAAAAGATAAATTAACAACCAGCACTGCCTGTCAGGTTCAAAGAGTATGACACATGCTTTCAAAATAAGATCAAACATGTTATAAACTACATACATTTATTTCTTTTGTATTTTAGTGCTCATAATGGATTTCAACATTCTATACATCACTTTATTGAATAAACACTTTGAACATGTAAGATAGCGGCATGAAAATCTAGCTTCAGTAGGCTCTTGCGTACCTGTCTGAAATCAACCACGGCTGAGACTCAAATCAAGCATGGAACTACATGCTTGAGAAGACATGACAAATCAGTTTTTAAAACACAGCTCATTTGCCATTGTATTACTGCCAAATGCTGAGGATTAGATAACAATTCTTACTCCTTTTAAAGCCTTCTGCTTCCTCTTTCTTTTTATATCCATATTAAGAAAAGTTTGAAAAGGTCAGGATGTCCTTGGTAACTTGTGTACCTGTCCAAGGCCAACTCATGAATATTTTGAATGCTGGTTTAATACATTTAAGGCAGAATCTGCATTCCAGACTGCAAAATATGTCATAGTTAATTTCAGCGTCCACAAACAGTAACATTTACACATGAATGGATTTATGACAAGATGCTCACAGTACATCGCTGAGAGGAGTATGATAAACCCAAATTAAATAAAAAATATATAAATTCAGAAACATTTCCAAAAATCTGGAGTGCAGGTAAACAGAGAACTAGCCTTTTACACAACAAATAAATCACCCCACAGTTACCTTCGGATATACTCATTTGATACAAATTAAGTCTCAAATCTCAAAGCCAGTTCCATAGAAGTGTATGTTGCATTGGTGGGTACACTGTGACCATTTGAAACATTTAAGGAAATCTACATACCACTGACTATAGTGACTTTCCAAATGTTGAAGTATACTGGTCTCACATGCTCCTGTTCTCTCTCTCTCATTTTACAGGTTCTAAATGACGTGGTTATAACAGACTACTGTGGTTTACAAGACTGTGTGTCACGTGCCCATCACCAGTACAGGAGCTGTGCTCCACTCCAACATGACCACTTCTCTACAGTGAACATCCCAAATCCAAACCGCACTTTCCTTCCCTTTTTCGTTTAAATAAACATGCCTCAACTGACACAGAATAAAGTCTCACAAGTCTGTTCTTCTTGCAGCACCCTTTTTGCTGAGACAATCTGGTACCTAGTTGTGAGCTGCAAAATGCAGGTGGGGGATGTTAGTGCTCATTTGTTGGCTGTTCACTGAAGTCTTACCCTGGTGCTATCCACTACAATACATTAGACGTGTAGAACGTCATCACTTTGTACGTGCGTAATATTACCAGACAAATCGCAGCACATGCAGTAATGCAGGCTGTGTGTGTGGGTGGGTGTCATGTAAGGTGGCTCCTCTGTGTGATGCTAATCAGAAGTGCAAGGTGATGTGACTTTTGTTTGCAGCCTGCATTACTGTATGTCCTGTGTGTGTGTGTGTGTGTGTGTGTGTGTGTGTGTGTGTGTGTGTGTGTGTGTGTACAGACAGAGAGAGAGAGGTATAGATAGATACCTATACGGAAGGTTCCCAGTATAGAGCAAGGAATTCACTAAATTAATAGAAAAAATGCAGCTTAAGAAACATGTGACTTTTGAGATACAGGTGCATAAATGAAAATGCACTGTTAGCTCTCACCAGGACACATAGTTTATTCTTACGGTGTAGATGTGTAGGGCTGTCACCGAGTGTATAAAAAAACCACCACATCTTGAACAAGCTGAAACAGACACATACGAAAAGGGACATACGGTATCATGACCGTGCTGTGAGCTCAATCAAAAACAGATATAGCAAAGAGGGAAAAAAAATAATAAAGGAGCAAAACAAGGTGGCTCTCTGTATAATTTTCATGGTTCCAGAGCAGAACACAAACTTTTTCTGAGGAATATACCAAAGCTGACTTCCCTTCTCTCTTTAAAGATTCTACAGCTCGCAGATGGACAGTCATATTTCTGCTGTATTCTTCCTGTTAATGTAGCATTGCCCATAAAGCTTCATATGAGAGGATTGTTATGACAGTCGCTCTATGTTTGTGTGGATTTAACAGTCAAAATTCTGAGTCAAGGTCATTGATGACACCTGCCCTCTTTCAGTGCTCTGTGTTCTGTAGTGTTTTCAGGTAGTGGTAAGACTTTTTTGTTTTACAATTTGCAGTTTCATATCTGTTACGCAGTGGATATTAAGAATAATTTGGGGAAAAGCATCCAAATTTGGTTAATAAAGAAGAAATACCCAGCTGAAATCAGATGGTTTCAGTTCTGTTAACAGTCTGGTTTTGACTATTTAAATGTGATCTTGACCTTTGACCTGTCTATCGCTATGTAAATCAACGGTGCGGTGCAGCCTGGGTAGATGGGGGGGAATACATTGGCTGATCCATTTGACTGATGGGCACAGACGCATCTTGCTATTTTTAAGTGGGTTTCTCCATAGCCCTGGGTATATACTGTCTATATCCCTAGACGAACCCTTACACTGTTACCTCATGTAGTTGTAAGGGGCATTAGCTCAAATGGTACCGTGCTTGCTTAGCATGTAAGAGGTAGTGGGATCAATACCTGCATTCTGCACTTACTTCCCTTCTACTGAATTTATCAGTATCAGCTTAGTTTTTCTACAGCCTCTCTTGGAAGTCCCTTTGGACAAAAGCATCTGCTAAATGAATAAGTGTGAAATGCATTATATGCACCATTTATACTGCTATTATATTAACCATTATATACAGTAAGCATGTAAACCTGTGCCTTGCATTTGTACCCATATAACCACATTAGCTGCACAGTGGAATTCTCTTGTAATGCAGGAATAACCTCCCAATATCTGATTTTGATCCCTGGATTCTGCCCTTTCTACTTTACTCATCATAGATTGCTGCTCCAGATGATGTCATCACATGATGCATTCCATTTATTCCATATATACTCACTGTCAAAGGGGCCAAAAAAGGAACTGTTTAGAGAATGCAAGAGTACAGAGATTGCCCAATACCTCATTATCAAGTTCTTTTTGTGTGTTTGTGTGTGCGTGTGCGTACGTGTGCGTACGTGTGCGTGTGCATGCATGTTTGTGTGCGTGTGTGCGCTGTTCATATTTTAAGTACAGCGGTGTTGTATTGTGGGAGTCACAGATAGTGGTCAGACGTTTCATTCCTGTTCAGACTGGCTGTACAGAGTCACTCTGGTGTATTTTTAATTTAAACTTTATTTATGCTTGCTCCTTTTTAATGCTTAATCAATAAGGACCGAAATACAAAATGAGGATTATCCAACTTCAGTTGTGTAAGTGCACCTTTTCAAAATTATTTTTCACATCTACCTTAACAGGAAACAGACAAAACAACAGCTAGTTTTGTCTTCACTCTTTCTAGGTCTGATCCTATGGTGTGGAGCAGTTGTGTGTTTTGAAGATGTTCAAGTCAACATTGGAGATAATGTGACTATAAACTGTGATTTTACTGTGGGGGAGATATACTGGTACAAACAGGAATGTTATTATGCAGTAGAGCTTTTCCGCTCATTTGAAACAAGTTCAGTACTACAGTATGAGAACAGTAGTTTTGAAGAGAAATATTTACTTCACACTAATAACAGTTTATATATAATAAATGTCACCATGGACGATCTTGCTGTTTACTTCTGTACTAAAGCTGGCACAGCAGTTAAACCCAGAAATGGTATCAGACTGTTCATCACTGGTAAGAGCCTCTAATGACACTGAGCCTTTAAATTCTCTGAGAGCAAAATATGTTTAATGTATGAACCCATGAAATACATTTTAATCTTTGGTTTTGCACATGTTATGTTGCTGGTCCCCACTTTGTACACAGCCTACCTCGTATTTTTACTCAGTAGTGAGGGTTAACCATGTCTTTCTAACTTTTACCATTAAAACAGTAAGAGTCCTACTTAGAAAGCCCCGATAGTATCAGGTTTTAAATACTGTACCATTAAAGCCCTCATCAGAAAATATGGCAAATTTATTGGTTATGCATAGAACAGTAATAATTGTACTAGCTCGAGTTTTAAGCAACATGTAGATCAACTGTATGAGAGAGGGAAATTAGCCATAACCTTTCAAGCACCAGTTGGGTGTGTATTTAGTTTTAGCTACACTTTGAGTGACTTCAAAGTTCTGCATTTGTGTTACAAGCCAAGACACTTGTGACAACAGTCCAGTTGTCTCACATATTGTATTAATATTATGGACATTAGGATGAAGAACATAAAGTGTGTGTGTGTGGTGGGGTGGTATATAACAATGCAATGTTTTGATTTTAATATTAAAAATACATTACTGAAATGTAATTCAAAGTCATTTCACTTTCCAGAAAACGGTTCGGAGTCCCAGGACCAGACATGTGAACGGTGTGAACAAAACCCACCTCAGATGTTGTCTGAATCTGCCTTATGGAAAACTTTAAGTGTTGTGTCTGTCCTCTTAAACTGTACTTTACTTATAGTCACTTTTGGTGAGTTTATTGACTGCTTAATGTAAAGCTATGTAATTCAACATATATTACCCGGTCCTTTCCTATTGGTCATACATGCTGAGTTTAGCTTTTTTAAAAAGCTGAGAGAAATTTCTTAATAGACCAGAGAATCTTCATATACCATGTTGTCCTTGAGTACCATAGCATATGTGACATTTAATCTCTTGATGTAGTGTGAGTACCCACACAACAAACAAACTCCTGACATATGATCATGACATGAGTACTGACTGTTTCTACAGTAATTTGGGATAACATTGATCATTTTAGTGTTGACGATGAGACATGTGCAACACCAAACAAAATCTCCAGGGAGTTCACAGCGGCCTCAAGATGATGACGGACTACAGGTATGTGTCTCATGAACGTCAAAGAGACAGGTTACTCAGCGATCCTGACGACTTCATTACTTAATGTCTAAAGTCAGCATTGTCCGACACTAACAGCGTGTTCACTGAAATCGACCTGAAATCAAACCGGCCTCATTGTCGGTCAAGCACTGATCACACTGTTTTCCGTGTGAAGTTTAAGTCTTTATTTAAGTGTTTTACTCAATGC
Source organism: Chanos chanos (assembly GCF_902362185.1). Taxonomy (NCBI): domain Eukaryota; kingdom Metazoa; phylum Chordata; class Actinopteri; order Gonorynchiformes; family Chanidae; genus Chanos; species Chanos chanos. The sequence continues at coordinate 13,559,940 of NC_044502.1, forward strand.
ATAAGATTATTTATTGTTAGTTTTTATGATAGCCATATAGTTTTATGCATTGATTATATAGAATATATGAATATATGGTCTGGATTGTAATACATGTCCATTTTTTTTTTGCAGTACTCAGAGATACAGCTGCTCTTGTCTGAGAACAATATGAAGACCAGCAGCATAAACCACACATGCACTTTAGTTCACTTCACCCAACGCTGAGTTTCTGTGGCACCGTCTCATCTCCCAGAACTGATGGCTTTCTCTCTCTCTCTCTCTCTCTTGCCCCTTTGGTTTTAAGGCTTACCAGTTCTTACCAGTTCTTGTGAGAAGGGGAATTCAGACAGTGTGGTCAAGACTGTGGTGTAACTGACAAAGGTACAGGGGTTGTAACTGTGAGAGTAACCATGTCTAAGCATGATTCCCTCTCTGTAATGTTAATGTATGTCTGTATTACTTATTCTGTACTGTATTGTTCCCATAAGCATTTCACAATAGGAATAACAAGATGGGAAGATCGATGATCTTGTTGATGCTCCACCTGCCCTTCTAGTTTTCGTTCACACATAACACGTGTACATCACATGTGACTCTGCTCTGGTCTTTGGAAAACTCAAATATTAAAAACTGTTTGTTTCTCCAAATTCATGTTTTTGTCTTGAGTTGACTTTTGTCGCTGTATGGCTATTGCGTAACAGCGTTTTTAAACCGTGAGAACACTGAAGCAGAGAACAGTGTGCCACATACTGACCAAGATAAGGCTTTTAAGTGACACGATATGATGATAAAGAGAAGATTGTATGAAACATGCCATCCTTCTGTCACAGTATGTAAGTGGTAAAAAATAAAGGTTTAATAACCTGATCATCAGTGTGCTTCAATACCTGCTTCACAGTAGCTTCCTGAGTGTGTGAGAATGCGGTGTTTATTAACATATCAGTTTATAAACATATCAGTTGACATATAACTGTTTAGCGTATTGGTTTGTAAATTTCGACCCCCACACGGCCCTCTGAAACAAACACGTTGCTCTTATCAGACAGCGTGGGCGTCGGTGCTGCTCTAGCCGCATCACTTGTATGCGTCTTATTAATGTTGGTCACGTAGCAGTCTTTTCTCTTCTATTTTTAGATCAGCGGCTGCTTCTCTCTGTGTAGCTTTCTTTTCATACCCATAAAGAAAACCTGGAAGAAAATTTTCCGTTTTTTTTGTTTGTTTTTTTTTTAATTGTGGTTGAAAATAGGGTCAGAGTTTCATTTGTTCTTCATACTGCTGTCTCACACCAATTTCAGAAGCTGGTTTAACACAAGGCTCTTCACATCCAAAACGGTAAAACATATGGTGGTAAATTTCTATTTAACTTTTGAAATGACAGTTACAACATCTGTACCAACATAAATTTACAACATGTGCCCCAGAATGATTCTTTACAGTGTTTATAGATGGAAAGAACACACAAGCACAATAAAAAAAAATCTAATAAACAAACAAAAATAAATAGCTTCAGAATGTTTCTAGAGATCTAGAATGCAGGTAAACAGAGAAAAAGCCTTTTACACAACACAGAAAAATCACATCACATTTAGCTTTTACAACTCCACTAAAATTCTTAGCAACAATTTACACAAGACTACAATGCTGTGAAAGCCATCTCATTCATGACATGTATTAATATCATATATATATATATTTTATACTTCAAGTAGTCTTCTATATCCATTCAATGACAGCCACCTTAGGACAAAGGGAGTTTATTATTAATAATTAACAATAAATCTACTTTATCAGCATATTACTAATAGTTTCTTAACTGAAGTGAGTGAGAGGATAATTAGAATTGTTCTAGCACACCTACTTCAAATCTAATTCTGAGTATAATAAGGCTGTAGTGATGAACACAACTGCTTCGGACAAACACTGTCACACATGCTAAGGTAAATTTCGAAGCCTTTATGAAACATGTCAGAAGACCACTGAAAGTAAAAGTGTTCACATATTTTCAACATTTCCATTTATATTTAATCATTTATAAACCTGTGATTTCTAGATTCTCTCCCTTCAGACGCCATGAAACACAACACACATCAATAAATAATTTTCATTTCTGTAACGCACTCAGTGACAGACAGACGGAATCATCTTTATACAGCAAGAGTTCGGGGGGGGGGGGGGGGGGGGGGGCAATCTGAATTCACTTGTCCCTCAAGCTACTCGGGGAGCAGAGAAAGGACACAAAATCTCAACAACAAAGTGTATAACACAGGATAACGAGGGGGTGGAATTAGTCCATCCGGATCTTCTGATTGGTCATCCTGTAAATGATGCTGTCATAGCCCGGGTCCATGTTCCAGAGGTTGTAGGAGATGGCGACGACGGCCAAAGCCAGAGCGATCATGAGCCACAGCACGATGTTGAAGATGACGGCGTACTCGAAGTTATATTTGTAGGCCAAGTTGTACGGGCTGCCAGGATTGCTCTGTAAGAGACGAGATGGGGAGGGGGGGCTATTTGCACGCATGCTTTAAAGTTCACCGTGTGGTTTTTAAAAGGCTGATGCACAAAAGCTAACAGAAGTTCTTGCTTTTTTCTCCTCACCACATTCTCACACACACACACGTATGCTTTTCCTATGCAAAAATATCACCGACACCCTGTCGCAGGGGACTGTACAGTGCATGTTGGTTAGAGCACGCGTGTTAGTGCAGACCAGCGGCACGGAGAAAAGATCTTCTAAATTTCCATTCGTGTGACTTCCATTACACAGATCCATCACAAAAGGGGGTTGAGAGATCATAAATAATGAATAAACAGTAAATCACGTAAAGATACTCACATTCTGTTTGGACTGCAGGATGGAGCGAGATTTTCGGGTCAGGGGTGCCTCAAAAGTCTTGACTGTCACCACTTCTACCACTGCGTTGTTGCCATAGACACCAGAGACATCGTCAGCGAACTGCAGAGAGAGAGAGAGAGAGAGAGAGAGAGAGAGAGAGAGAGAGACAGGAGGGGGGGGGGTAAACAAGAGTGTTACCTAAACACAGACAGGCTCTGTCACTTTTCAGTGAGGCTTTTTACACAATGATACTATCGTTGCATGAAAAGATACTATCTTTTAGGCGTCTGACACAGATGTGAATAACCGATACACAAAACTCTTTCATTTCAGTGAATGTAAACTTGGAGACCTGGAGTCTGCAGGTCTGATATTAATGAATTTTTGAATGAATTTTGGGTCAATTATAGCCATATCTTTTAAAGACACAGCAAATTAATGTGGCTTTGATTGTGTTTTTGTTCTTTGTGGTAAACAGATGTTTGTCAACAACTACCAAACACATCACATTTAGCTTTTACAACTCCACTAAAATTCTTAGCAACAATTTACACAAGACTACAGTGCTGTGAAAGCCATCTCATTCAAGACATGTATTAATATCATACATATATTTTATACTTCAAGTAGTCTTCTATATCCATTCAGTGACAGTCACCTTAGGATAAAGGGAGTTTATTATTAATAATTAATAATAAATCTACTTATTCAGAATATTACTAATACTTTCTAACGTGTCCATGTGTCTCAGAACAAAACGTTCAGTTTCTACCTTCTGCAGCACGCTGGCCAGGATCTTGGTGGCGTCCCGGAACTGCTGGGACTCGACGCCATAGCGACGGCTGATCTCCTCCAATCCCGACAGCTCCAGAGAGTAAAGGTCAGGGGCGTGGTCTTTAGCCAGATGAGTGTGTCTCAGCAACTGTAAGACAGAGACCATGATCAAATGATCAACGCCTGTCAGTACACATCAGTCCTCTAATACACACTCTGTGAGTAGCTATCGACTGCATACTGGGTAGAGTGGAGAGTTTCACTGCTGTGGGATTAAATGGTCCCAGTAAACTGTAAACCTCTGTGTGAATATGAAATGTCTGTTGAGTGTTGCGTACACTGCAAACACAGGCTTTTGTACTTTGGGGGAGGCCATCGGTTCAATGAATGAGAAAAACTGCATAGCACACAGACCTCGATTTCACCAGGGTACTTAAAGTTTTAACAGCGGTAGCAGCTGAAGGGTTTGCGAAATACCTGAGAAATGGGGAAGTGATGGGTTTGACACCTCTCATAATAACGGTTAAAACTAGACAATGTGCTGGGTGGTGTAGTATAATCTTTCCACTGAGAGATACTTGCTGTTTGCATCACATTGGCTCAGTGGTTAGCACTGTTGCCTCACAGCAAAAACGCCCTGGGTTCGAACCTCGGCCATCCCAGGTCCCTTCTGTGTGCAGTTTGCATGTTTTCTCCGTGTTTGTGCGGGTTTCCTCCAGGTGCTCCGGTTTCCTCCCACCATGTTCGCCAGGACGTGCATGCCAGGATTAATACTCCTTGACCGAGGTGCTGGCAAAAAGACCTGGAGTTGGTCCCCGGGTGCCTGCGGCTCCCGCTACTCCCAGCGCCTAGTTCATGTGTGCGCTCACTGCTTTAGAGTGTGTGTGTGTGTGTGTGTGTGTGTGAGACCAACAAAGTACTTCTTCTTCTTCTCTTGTTATTCTTAAAATGCCACAGTCCAAAGCAAAAATCACCACATCCTGACCAAGACTGACAGCATAAACACAGAGTGCAGGGTGAACAAGACACTCACCAGAGCAGAGATATCATGAAGCACCTGAACTTCAGACAAAAACAGCAGATCGGCCTAGACAGGAAACAAAACAGAAAAAAAAATATCTGCAGCATTAAGAGACGCCTCTCCTGAGGGTCAAAACAGACCAAGTATTAATATTACACATTCTGAATGGAGATGGTGAGATTATGAGTTTTACTCCCAGACACAGCAGTAGTCTGTTTCCAGGGAAACCGGTCCAAAAACTACATAGAACTACATATGTAGACTATACATCAGCATGTTTGTAACCTGACACGATAAATAGCGAACATTTGTAATAATGAATATTAAAGATAATAACCAACTCACTTTACATATATTCATAACCTATAAACACAGTGTTTCGCCATGCAAAATTTATTAATAGTCTAGTCTTTTAACTACGGTGCCTTTGATTTCTTTCATCTCTCTATTACAAAAGTAAGATTGCGGTTACAGACATTTGCAACGGGTTCTGTCAAAGCCGCCTAAGGGGAAACCCGATCTTGCGAAATACGAGGGTCTGCTATAAGCCAATGGCGCGGTTCTGGGTCAAAGATAACCGCTGCGCTACTGTTGCCACGGCAATAGAGGTGGAGATGCGCTGACCTCGTTGCTCCTGCTGAGTGAGTTGAGAGGCAGTGAGTGGAGAACCGACCCCTCCTGGGACAATCTGCCGTGTATCTGCTGCAGGGTGACTGGCAGGTCCTCAAATACTGTGTTAGCCATTCCCATCATATACAGCCTCTACAAACAGACACATCAACCAATCAGGAAAAGCAAGTATAGATTCAGGAGTCTGATTGGTTGTGCTATTTTAAAGGCACATGTGCTGAAGACATGAGGACAATCAAAACTTATTCTTAACCTGACGTTATGAAAATGAGTTGAGTGGATATTGTCTTTAAGACTCTCTTAGAGAGAGAGAGAGAAAAAAAGAAATTCCACAGAATGTATTTATGGGAGACTTACAGGTGTGATTTAATCAAATGGAGGCTGAACTGTCACTGACAGTGAACCTACTGATACTTTACCTTTACACACTGAACTTATGGCAGAACCCCTATTTTCTCCCATCACAAACCTGTATCTGACCAAGCTTTAAATCTCCTCTGATCGTACGTTTCAACAAGGTCATTCATTTGAACAATATCATTTTAAGTCAGTAGAGGGCGCAATAGACCAAGGTTGTTCAATTTTATGAGTAGGTATTTCTCACCTCCTCACTGGGGGCTAACTGTAGAACCACAGGGGTACTGTCAGCAAACAGGGTGTGAACAGTGTTGGCAACGTTGTCCAGGGTAAAGGGTACAGGCTGGGGGGAGAAGGGACAATTCAAAGGAAATGAGTTTGCAAAGTCAAAACAAGGAAGTTAATCTTCACACATTAGGTGGAAACTGTGATATTTAGTAATCTAAAAAAAACCCTCGCAGATGTTAGAGGACTTCACCATCAGACCTGAATGAGTAACAGCTTGATCACCACTTTACTTTAAAATTATAAATTTCTGTGGATAACATGCTATATATGTGTGAGGCTTAGGCATGCCTCAACCCTACAATATTAAAGACTGAGACTGATTTCTGGATTATAAATGATTGTCAACTACATTTACCAGCATGCATACAACATAATATATCTCTCAAATCTTGAAGTCAAATTTTGGAACACATGATGTCCCATTCCATTTGTTTTCTATGAACATTTTTGCTTTAGCATGACAACCTGGGCTTTGCTGCCCCTCTCTGGCAAGACCAACAATGTTTTTTTTTTAAATAGATAAATCAATAAAATGTCATGTGACACTTCACTGAGAACTAATGAGTCACAATAAAAAAGATACTCGTCTAATTTAACAATGTCTTAAACAACGGGTGCAAAGTAAATCCAAAAAGTGTACGGTCTTAGAACATCCTTTGAATAAATGCACGAGTTAACTGAGCGAGAGAGAAGAGGCGGAGGTAATGATGGTATTTACATTCTCTAAAGGGTAGGAGGTGATGTTCCGAGGCAGATCCAGACTGTCCACTCCTCTCACCACGATCAGAGCATTGGCCCTGGGCCGCTGGAAAAGTGAACCTGCCCCTAATCCTGGCCAGTCAAGATCCTACCAAACACACACACACACACACACACACATTGAAGCAAAAAAAAAAGGCTTATGTGTTATGTTTTTATGAGAGGCCATTCTGTACGATATGGTTAGTGTTGAAAAGCTACCTCCTGGACAGAGAAGCCCATGGTAAGAGCCACCAGATCTGGAATCTTCTCTCCAGAAATGGGCCATTGACCCTCTCTGAATGTGACAAACTGGGGGCTACGCAGTACAGTCAGGCGGTCCCCAAAAACACCTAAGGAAACACATAATTCCCAGATTAAAATGCTGTACTTAAATTCATATTTTGGAATACCTTCTAGAAATAGTTAGACAAACATTCTGAGATCGCTCTGACATGTAAGATAGGGATCTAATTTAACTTAAAAAAAAAAAAATCAAAGTGACGATGTCAGATGGGCTGTATCTGAGGATTTAAAAAAAAAAGAAAAAAAAGTGTTCGAAGATCATGAAATGGTGAAAAGTCGTATGTTGTCTGATCATTTGACCACTAACACTCATGATCACATGATGTCATTTGCAATTCGTTCCCTATGGTGAAAGATTCGTACAGCTTATGTCAAATTATACATCGTGGCCTATAACGAACGCATCAACAAGTATTTCAGATGTTCATATGTGACTGTGATTAAATACTGTCAAGTAACCAAATATATTCAACACCACCACCACAAAACCTTTTCTCGGCTAATCTGTATAGGTCTCCTTGCAGCTTGCTAACAGGCTAACATTAAACACCGTCCAACATTGTGACGGCCCAAAAATGGATATTCGACACTATAAAAATCCTGATTTAAACATCTGAAATTATAAGATACTCACCGGACGATAAGCTTGCGGATATTACAAGCGAAATGTAAAAAGATAAGCGACTCATTCTGGATGAATTTTCGACAGAACGTATTTCCTTGCAGCTGGTCACCTGACACTCACAAACGTCACTCTGTGGGTGTGAGTGTACATCGAAAGCACGGCAATATTTCTGCATTTACTTCTCTGTCGATTTTCAATACACTGCCATCTATCGTATGGGAGGACTATTTAACGTTTCGGTTACTATGGGTTACTTGAAGCCTGGTAAATCAAACCCGGAAAGTCTACTGATTTCACAGCTTTGAGGGAGAGTGGGCCATGTACCTCTCCGGTAAACATTTATCTTCATATCAGAAAAATCTAAAAATATTGCTTAAATCATTTTACCTCTAATGCAAAGAGCTCCACAATAATTTCTTCAATGAAGCTTTAACCGGGCAAATGTTAAAATAACAACTGATGCGGACAGACACATACACAGGTCCTACCACTTAGATTAGTACCCTTGTAGACCTTAATTACCATAATCGTAATCACCGTAAAGTAGACTTCACGCCCAGGACAGCGGAAGGGCCACAGCCCCCCGCCCCCAGCCATACATGTTTCAACTCGAACTTCAGTTTTAGGAAGATGTAGTGCGTACGCTGCCCACACTATTCTACTGTCACATCTGTCGTCGTTTGGGTCGCGTAGTTAGGATAGTGAGTAGGGTACAGGTGTCGTTTTGTTAAACCCTCTCCAGATGTTGTAAATGACACACCATTTGATATAACATGACGACACTAAATGTGTGTGAACAGCTGGCAACACAAGATTCAAACTATAAGCAAAATACGGTAATAGCCGCGCTTTTTTTCATACTTTAATGTCACTTGATTACGGCAGTTTACAGTTTATCGACAGTTTTGATCTTTGACCAGGCATAAACACGATACTGGTTATGCGACGAATATCCCATGTCACCTACAATCGTAAATTGTGATCTCGGTTTCTTTTCATAATAAACTGAAGTCAATTTAAAAAATGGAAGGTGCTTGGAACACTAGCTAGTAAGGTACGTAGCAATGATGGTACACTATAGATAGCTGGCTACTGTGGGTCTACAGGCCATAATTTTGACCTCATGAATATATTTAGTTTCTTCTGTCGTTAGGTCTGCAAGTTTTCTATCATTAGTTAGGTTAGAGAAACACACACAGTACGGGCGCTACGGGTCTAAAGCTTTAACTTGTTTGCTAACGTTCTGGTAGCAATATAATGCCTAGAGAGGAAAAAATTGATCAAAAACGAAAAGAGAGAACTACAGCAAGCAGCCAGGATAGCAGTTCTGTTCGGTCGTGGATCAAACCCGCTAGTGGCAATAGAGACAACTGAAAACCAGGGAAACATGAAAACAGTCTGGAGAAGGATAAATTGTCACCCGAAAGACAACATGTGATGGACAGTAATACAGTACTCTGTTGGTGAAAGACATATCACAGAAAAAGTAAGTACAATAATGTTTCTTTCAGTCCTAGGGTGGGGGGCATAGATCAGGGGGTTTCCTTTTTATTAGCTCCTGTAAATGATTGTGCATGACCCTGGATGTAGGCAGTTTTGGTTAGTAGTGAATAACATGTCATTTGAGTAGTAGTTTAACTACATTTTGCAGTAGCTTGCTGGTGGTTCAACTACATTCATATTTACATAGTGATTCAAATAGTTAAATTACTTCTTTTTTTGCCATTTTTGTGTAGCTAATTACTGAAACTACAAACAATTTTGGGCCATAAAAGGAAAGGAATGATTTTTTTTTATTTTTGTTTAACCATTGCTTCTGAACTATGATTGAACCCTGTTTGACCAGCCCCCCCCCTCCCCCACCCCCCTTTTCTTTCATCCTGACCGCTGTGAAGGCATGCCCAGGCAATGCATTCCTCAGGCAGCCACCACCACACACTTGACCTTTGTGTAGTGCATGTGCAAAAGGGCGGCGTTGCTCAGTGCTCACACAGTGGCAGCGGCATCGTGGATAGACTTCCCAAATCTCAGCCTGAGGAGGAATCACCATGGCCATACTTAAGCAAGTACACGACACTGACTAGCTCCACCAACCAAAACACATTTTTTTTTAGACCAGTGCTAAAGATGGTCAAACTGTCTAAAAAGGTGCAAGTTAATTTTTTTTTGTCTTTACTGTTTTAACTGTATTCAGATAATGCAGAATCCACATTTGTTTACAAAAAATATATAACATTCCTTCTAATTTTGTCCTTGTGAAAAGCCCAGATGGGATTGTTTTGTTTAGAACAGGTTTAAGTCTCAGGGGTATTCCAGGAAGGTGGATTGTCAGCTCACCTGTGAAAAATATTTGCTTATAGTTTTTAATGTTTTGAATCTGAATTTGTAAAACTAACTTGAATATAGTAGGTGTCAATTAGTCATAAGTACTTATTATTGCTATTTATCAACAAATGTTCAGAGAGGTTGTTGCATGCTATTTTAGAAGTTACTTGGCGAACTGAGTAATCCTGCTTGGTGCAAGACCCCCACCTGGACTCTAGTTTCTGGAAGGCAGGTGACTGACTGATGGACTTTGTATGCAAAACCAAAACTGACATTCCTCACACTTTCCCATGAATAGTGGGGTATTTTATTTATTTATTTATTTATTGGTTTGTGTATGACCTATGAATCAGTGGGCACTTTTTGCAGTAAACTCAGTTCAGTGGCATTTTTTGCTGGCATGTGACTTTTTTGTATTATATTTTGTTATAATTTCATATCACATGTACATTGTCAATTTGATCTTTTTTTTTACAAAGTAGTTTGAACCACTTTTTCTAAGTAGCTTTAGTTAACCAAAACTAGATTTATCCCTAGGGTTGCTTTGCTGTCCTTCAGCTTCCTACAGTAATTGGGAGCTTGCAAAGCTATGCTTTCAAAGTAGCTCCCCCACACTGCATGTAGGCTACATCATATGAAAACAGTTCATTTATGTCATGTTTCCGACTTCCCTGTTGAAATGTCCAGCGTACAAAACCACGCGAGATAAACCAGTGGCCAATCGAATTGACATTTCAAGCAAGATCAAGACTTAATATGCTCACGATCAGTTTTATTCAAGAGAAAACAAGGACGAATGTGTTCTACCGGTTCAGTTTTGGTTGCTGTGATATAAAATAAACATAGAATATACACTTTTGATTAAGTCCAGAAAAAATACTTTATTGCTTTTCGGACTAAAATTTCAATTAGCAAACATGTGAGTATCCAATCAACCAGTTAGTCCATCAATCTATCTATCTATCTATCTATCTATCTATCTATCTATCTATCTATCTATCTATCTGTCTGTCTCACGAAATCTTGATAACAATAACGTGAACACCAGCGGAATTAGCCATCTTGGCGGAATTAGCCAACTTGGGTTGTTACGGTTCGATTCGGTTGTCGGGGAGATTACTTCGGAATACACCGACCCGCCAACCGCAGAAAACGCAACCAACATTTCTGTTTTCCATATAATTTTGTCCACTTGGTGGAGATGTTGTTGCGTTGCAAAAGCTATTCATCCCGTAGCTTGCTTTTTTTGGCTTGGGGAGCGATAGATCATGTATTTCGATGAATCAGTGGGTTAGTTGGGCAATATTTTGCATGTCTGGTGGTACCCATTCTGTACTGAAATTCTTAATGTTTCCATTTTACGTTATTCCATTAAAATGTCACATATTATTTTGAAAAAAGAGAAAATGCATTGGTTGAGCTTTTGGTAAGCAATATTTAAAAACTGTGACCCCGCTCGCTGTCATTTTCTATGTTATGCTGCCTGTGTTATGTAGGTATAGATATATATTGGTAAGATCTGTGTGTGTTTTTTTTTTTTCTCCTTTGCATTACGTAAAGTAACAGCAGGCGGTCAGTCAGAGCTGCCGACCCGTCGTCTATCCACGTTTAGTGGACAGGTTGATCTTAAACCCCGAGCTGAGACAGAGAGGAGTTCTATCGTGTGTTTTTTTTTTTTTTTTTTAGATTTTGCATGGCTGTACCCTATAGAATGGCTTTCTTTGGCCCTGTTGATTAATTACGGATAACCCATTTCTGTCCATCTGTCCAATTTGAGCAGCAATTTACACACTCTTCCCATCCCGTTCCCTGTTTGTGGCCCACCACGTTGCTTGCGGAAGGATTTTGGAGTGACAGATCATGTCTGCTAGTGGCGATTTCGTGATGAGCGCGCATCAGCACCGGCAGTACGGGTTCTGCCACTGATCAACGACATTCAACAGCCTTTTCTTCTCTTGCTCTTCTTTTCTCCGAGAGAAACGCACACCATACCGCCCCCGGCACTAAACACAATAGGGGGCAAAGGGTTGGGGAGAGGGTGTAAATTGGGAGGGGGACTAGGGAGGAACGAGGAGGGGAAGGGGGGTTAAGATCGGATTAACAACAAAATCACCGCACGCACTGCGTATTTATTAGCATTTTTAGTGAATGCAGGGCATTTAAATCAACGCTGCTCTAATACATTCGCTGCCACACTCTGAGAAAACAATGCCTTTGCTGGGGAATCATTTACAAACATGCTCAGCTTACTAGCAGTTCAAGCGGTCGGTTTGAGCGCATCTAGACCAAAGCGACTGAGATTTTTAACTACGTATAATTCATTAAGGATATTTGCGCATATATATTTTTATATATATATATATATATATTCACTTAAAAAATGTGTTGTGCCGACCATAACATTCTCTTTTGTCGAAATATGGAAATGCTGTTCGGTTTAAGGTCCCTGCTGGACCTTGTTTTAAGATTTCATTCATGCGAATTGCGAAGCAGTCTTTTTTTCTAAATGTTGATTAGTTTTGACTGTGTTGATCTTTGTAAGGCTTTTCTTTTGGCCAATTAATGATATTTACTTGGTTCACTCTAGCGGAAATGCCGATCAGGTAGAATTGGTTCGGTAAGAACCCGCCAAGTCCCCAGGCCTCTACGTAATTTCACTGCTTTAAACAACAAATAAATAATATTTTGTCAGGAGACAGGGGTATTTGCAGACTTTGCCTTGCTGACTGAGCCAATTTATTATACAGAGAGTTTTAAAAGTTCTGTTTTAAAGTTCTCACTGTACTCTGGGATCCTACTGGTAAATTAATATTAGCCTGGTGTATGGTGCCTTGATTGTGTGTGTGTGTGTGAGAGAGAGAGAGAGAGAGAGACTGCTTTTGACTGGACAGTGGGTTTGGGTCCAGCCTTGTTTTTTTGTTACTTCGGGATTTAGTTGTTCATAGCCGAACATCCTCACTGCAATTTGACAGTCGCCTATATGAGCACAAATTTACACTTAAAGTGTGTAACAGTCGGTGATGCACAAAACATATGACAATGTTGCCATCGTCAGTCGAAATATGAGGTGTAACGCCCGGCAGCTCACATACTGCGTTTTCCCTCGGCGAATCTCTACCGCTTAGCTGCACTTACAGCAAACTCTGGGAACCATGCAAAGCCCTCTGCGCTTTAAACGCATTGCTCAGCGGACTGACCCCCGGGTCACTTCCCGGGGGTACAGCGTGGGGGAGGGCCGTCCGTCAGATGTAGTGACCAGCGCCGAAGTCCTGCCGTTAGACCTCAGTGAAAACCATAATATCCTGTTCTCGGTTATTCTTGTTGTACGTTTAAAGCAGGCCATGTGCCTATGACTTAAAACTGCCTTAACGCCTTAAAGTCAAAAACCTAGGTTAGGAGATTATGTGTGTGCTGGAATTACGAAATACGGGATACACTTTGAACCTTTTAAAATAGCCAACGTGTCGGACGAGCTTTACTCAGTTCTTGTGATAACCCAAAATCTGGCATTTCCCCGACATTTAAGTTTATACTTAAGGCGAGCTCAGACGATTAGTTTCGCGTTGTGCCAAAAAACGTAGACTACGTGCCTTTAAATAGCAGCAAATGAGACAGTTCTTTCAAAGTCCAGATCAAGCAATGTGACACTATTATAACTAGAACAATACGCCTTAAATGCCCAGTTTGGACATGCTAAATAATATGATAATAAAGATATTAATGTAAATATTTGAACCACTGCATGTCACATCTTGAACTGTTGTGTTAATAACTACAAGTCTGTGGAACACCCACAATAAATTTCTGAATATCTGGCAACACCTTAGATTTTTTTGTGAAAATATTTGTTGTGAAAATATTTGGTCAAGAATAACATTTTGAAATGTCTCATTTCTTTAACTCGCTTCTGTACTCAAGCGTAAACAATTTATGTCAATTGTTTGGTTTCCCCAAGTCCACCGATTAATTTTGTTTACGGACTGTCTGCGCTGCGCTGAGCCAGATACTTCATTTTCGCTCCCTCCCTCCCACTCTTGCGCTGTCTCTCGCTCTCTCGTGTTGTATTTTACACGCGCGTCGAGCGAGGTGTAGCCTACTGGGTTTATGGTAATTGCGGTTCCCCGACTGGCCTTCTGGGTAGAGTCTGCGATTGGGAGCCAGCGAGTAGCGCTTAGCTTTCATTCTCCGCTGCACGTTCAGAGGCGGCAGTTGTCGGAGACTAGTTGTGTGCTCAGCTACAGAAAATAGAACGACGAAACCAGGACAAAAGGGAAGAATCTGGAACATTTATCTATAAGACCAGAAAGACACTGTGTGCATTGTAAGTTCAATAATTTTAAGGACGAACGCTTCATAAAATGCGAAAGGACTAACCGTAACCTACTCTTCGTCGGCGTGTTCGTTGTCTGCCGAGCCCAACATGGCGCTGCGAGGCATTAACTGAATTAGTTAGTCTATCGGAGTCCAAGGACCTTCGCCACCTGTACGCTCGTACAACCTACGTCGAATTTATCCTGTTTTTGAACGAAGGAAAACAAATTGGAATAACTTGAATCAGAGGATGTTCATATTTTACTTTTGTTCATCGCAGTGTTCCATGATTGGACGTACATCAAGATTTTGGATTCTCACAAGTTCTGTTTCGTCTCTGTTGACCTCCATAAAATAAGGACAGATTCCGATATATTCATTTGTCTCGATCATTAGATATTGACGATATTTGTGTGTATGAGGAGTAAGTGGTGAAGACTTGTCCGTGAAACGGGGATGTCTGCTCCTCCGAAACGGTGTTGTTCTGAACTGTCCGAGTCAAAAACTTAGAGAGCAAGACGAAGATCGTTACAATTGTGGAGAAAGACCGGATTTCACTCTAATTCAATTTGGTAAGAAAGCATTTCATTCATCTCAGTGTGTTTTGGTGCGTTGTCGTGCCTTTTTTTTGTTTGCTCCGCGTCCACATTGTCTAGAGCAAATGCGGACGTTCGGCGTCATCCGACAGTTTGGAGTAGCCCTTGGGAAGCTTTGGTGGAGTCTGACCAGAATTGCGCTCTGTGTTAACCGTTCTTTTTAACTGTATTGACGCTAAAACAGTCCACAGATGTGTGTATTGGTTATGTCTGTTCGGGATATATTGTTACGTAAATGTTTTATTGACGTTTTAACCACGAGTAACGTGCAGTTGTCAATTGCACTGCAAGTAGCTGAAGAGTTCTTTGACTGATGTATTCTTATGCCGTTAATGACTTAATTCTGTTTATATCCTTTCATACTACAGTGGACCGTAGGTTTTTGTCAGTAATGAATGATTTCCCATGTTAAGGGACTTTCCCGTTGGCGGACCCCTTTCGCTAGACCTGCTGCGGCGAATAGCCTATTATCCAAAGCCAAAACAAACGTAGTTTTACAGAGTCCTTGACTTCGCTGTAATTCACATTTTTCCTTGGAAAATGAGTGATTCAGAGTTATTTTTGCACCGACATTTTAATGAACACATTTTCATGATAAGTCACACCATGCTATTGATCTTGAGCCTCGCCCTTTTATGACGGTATCCTACCTTGTGAATACGACTTTGCAGTTAAACGCATTTGGAGGTCACCCCCATTTTTATATCCACAAGCGTCTGTACGCTAGTCGGAAGGGTCTCCGTTCTCATCTTACGTAAATTAATGATTAAGCCTGATTTGCGAGGAGGCTTAGGCTACAAACGCTGTTTTATGAAGAACTGACAAGATTGCCCGTGAGCGCAATAAGAGGCACGTGTTAGGCAAACATGGGGAAAGCTAGTGTGTTCAGTTGTTACTGTGTCTGTGTTCTCTTGCGGAACGTCGTGGAATTTTAAGTTCGTCTCTCGTTAATGGGTAACGTGGTAACGAAATGAATAGTATGTCTTAATAGGCCGACCCTCCGTCTCCTCCCAGTTCTAGACTTGTTCGCAGTTTGGTTCATCGCGGAGCCACAGGGGAAATTAGTTGGCCAGTACGCAGGAACTTAACGTTTGCCAGATATTTGGAACACTTAATTTGTTGTTTGTTTCGGGCTGTGAGTTTGCTGACAGATTTCTCTCTCTTTGTCCACAGACAAAACCTATCGGTCACTTTTAGGTCAAGTACTTGGCTACTTTGAACTACCAGGGTTTTTTCTTTTTCTTTTTCCGCTCTTTTTTATCAGCAAAACTAAAAGATGTTTCAGAAGGGGCTTGCACACCTGTTTTACATTACACGTTTCATGAAAGTGTCACAGACTTATCATCAGTCACGCTGAAGAGATTCCTCAGACAACGGAACGTCTAAGCCGTATAGGAGACAGTGCGTAGGCGAGTGTGGTTTAGCCTGCCCCCAGGTCTCAACCGATGTGTTCTTACGACACGGTGTTAATTTTCCTAAATGCGCGAGAGAAAACGTTTCATCTTTCAGTTTATCGAATAAAACAACAGTTATCTAAACATCGTTTTTTGTGTGAGCAAAGTTGACTGTTTCCTGTAGCTATTTAGATCCTTTCCTATTTCAAGCGGTTTTAACTCATCAGAAAGCATTCGTTGGTAACCTAATGGAAACAAACCCTCGCTGACAGTCGTGATTAATCCATAT
Source organism: Chanos chanos (assembly GCF_902362185.1). NCBI lineage: Eukaryota > Metazoa > Chordata > Actinopteri > Gonorynchiformes > Chanidae > Chanos > Chanos chanos. The sequence continues at coordinate 13,576,412 of NC_044502.1, forward strand.
TTCCAACAGCATAGACCTCCTGAGACAATCCATTCGCGGAAAGCATGTAGATGTTTGTTATATTTTAACCTTTCAGGTTGCGTATAGCCCCTAATATTATTTTCAGTACTGGTTCGTAACAACGGCACATTCTAGCTTTCTCCATGTTTCCCCGTGTTTGCCGAGGTTTAAATGTGGAGCTATGCCCAAGCGTGAACCAGCTCTTTGCAGGTTACAGTGGGACAAAAGTGTGACTCATTGCGACTCCGTCTGTGAGTTGGGGACGCGAGTCCTTGTTTTGGCATGACACTATAATCTTGCTATTCGTATTAGGGGTCTAATTTACCGAAAGTCGTATGAGTGGATAGTGGAAAGTGTTCAACAAATAGCCCGCTACAGTCATTGAACTAACAAAATTGTCCCCCATTCATCAGCAGAAAATTTTGTCTAAGTGCTACGACTTCCAAATGCGCCGCCACTCTTCTCAAAAAAGTCAAGTTGCGTGTTAAAATTGCCAGCAGTAATCTCAGTCCTTTTCTTGAGCAAGGACGTATCGTCTACCGTAGAACGTTTATTTGGTCAACGCCTCCACCCAAGTCTCGAAGACCTTGTTATGGGGGTGTTGTTTATTTTTAGCGCAGCCGACTCGGTTTGAGCTCTCGTGCATGGTTGCAGTGACACTGTTAGGCTCGCGTGATACGTGAGTGAGTCGTGTGGAGAGTGGTGAACATGCACAGAATGGAAATTAAAGACAGCGTGGCATTGTTGTAATACACACGAAGCCTCTGTCGGAGATGGTCCGCTGTTTTCTTTGTTTCACTTTTATCTTGAGTTTAATTTACCAAATCTTGACATTGATATGATCCTCAGCACTAACTAGAATATACAAGACGCTTACAAAATCTGTAAATAATTTACTCTTTAGTCATGGTTTTAGATTTTTGAAAGCCATTATTTGTAATTGTTTATCCCCATTATATACAATCTAATTTAATCCATTGCTATTTCGAGTCAAGATATGAGTTTTGTGCCGTTTGTGTGAAGAGAGACTGGATGCAATGTTAACTTTGTTTCAGACAAAGTCATGTAAGAATGGGCCTATAAGTTTCCGCGCTTTGGGCCATCCACACCAAAAAGATCTGTGGGTTACTCTTCTGCCTTTGGTGTGCGGATCATTCTTCCACTGAACATGAATTCTTCATTAAATGCAATGTCCTTGTTGTTTTCACAAAACTAGTGCAAATGTACCTCTGAATCGTGAAAATAAGTTAGGGTTAGGGTTAGCGTTAGTCGAAATGGTGAATTGGGATTGGCAATTGATTTCCAAAATAGAGGTCAGCGTGGTTTTCAAATGATTATTTATTCCTTGTCAGTTTCCCCATGTAAGATAGAATACTCTGAAATTTCCATAGAACCATCAAATTTTCAGCCTGCTCTATACAGCGAAACGAAATAAACTGGTTAAGTCATCTGATCAAATAACAAATCAAATATTTTGCGTTTCGGAGATAATCCATTTCCACCTTCACCTCCTCTATCCAGCTGGAAAGTCATTCGCACAAAGATCGTACCGTTAGAAGGGATTGCTAGGCTATACTACACGTGAATGGGGCTCCGAGACACTTTAAGAAACTATGTTAAAAAAAGAAGACCCGGCTCCGTTTGCAGACTATTTATTTATTTATTTATTTATTTAACAAACCAACCAACCTTGTGGGTAATAACAGAGATCGTTGAAATTCGTGTGAGCGTTAGAAAAACGTACAGCGGTGAGCTTGTGCAGATCGGATTTCAGAGTTGGCTCCCGCTGGAGACGTCACGGTTTGATTGAAGTTTCTCTCAGTCCAAGTCTCCCCCGGGACGGCAGGCCCTGAAACAGGAGAGCTCTTCTCTCCGCTTCACAGAGCTTTTGTGCCGCAGCAGGAGCTCCGCGTGCACGGATCGCTGCGCTCTCAGAGCGACGCCTACACATTGTTTTCTTTAGCGCTGCATTTTCAGCACAGAGCGCCAAAGTAGAATGCCAGAAATGCAACGAAATCGTGAATGTCTCAGAGTAAGCAGACTCAAACGCTATAAAAGTTGAAGTCACATGCTTTCATTATAACAGATCAGAGCCGGTTTGATTAAGGCTGTGTTTGTGTGTGTGTGTGTGTGTTTTGGGGCGTGGTAAAGAAATTCTTATTTTACTGTTATTCAAAGCCTCAGAATGCCAAGACACGAGTCATGACCATTCAAGAAGTCCGCGTGGTAGTTTTGTACATGCTTTGAAGGCAATGCTTCGATACAAAAGTTGAACAGAAGCAGTGATCGTGAATCGCGAACTGTAATGAGGTTTGGCTCAGGTAAAGCAGTTAAACTAAGGTTGATGAGGCAGTTAACGTCGATCAAAGAGATAGTATAGGCCTACATAAGTATTGAACTGAAGGCTTGAACTATTTGTGCCTCTCGTTTCAGCCGACAGTACCCTTACTTGAAACATGACGATCTTAGTTCCTTTTCGTTGTCCCCTGAAAGTCACAAAGTTTAGACTGCAGTTTGAGAACTGTTGATAGGTCCCGAATTATACATAGTGATACGCAGCGACTTAAGGATTCGTCACACCGTAAAAAGTCGAATCTTTTTTATGCTGTCAAATATAACATGCCAAAAGTAAATACTTATAATACTATATAGAGACAGATAGATCGTAAACGGCATAATAAAACTAACTACTACGATAAGATCAAAGACGAGCCCCGTGTCTGCTATCTTGAACATCGGACAGTCCAGTTTTATTGGTGACAGTTGTAGTGACAGCGAGGCAGTGCTCACGTTCTATTTTATGCCAACATCTCGTTTGACCTGTGGGGCAGACGGTACGGGGTGCCAGTTGCCCCGAATGAGTCATACTCCGCATTCATATTTCCAGACAAATAAGGACGTTTGACTATTTTAGACGGCACCACGTATAATGAAATAATAACCGGAAAGCCCGCCTGTCGGTCCCCTCACGATCGATCTTGAAATAGTCAGGCGGGTATTTTTGTTATCTTTTACGTCCCAGAAAGCCACGTGAAAGGCCTCTATACAGGTCGATAATATGTACTGTTGTTTTCTTGTTGCAAGGACCCCTCTACTGGCTAGGCTAGAAAAAAATATGTCTAGAAATAGCTAAATTGGACCTCGGTGACTCATGGTAAAGAGAGAAAAAAGAAATAGATGAGATTGCGGTGGTACCGTTGAAGTCTACATTCCATACAACCTCCGTGCGCTCACTCGCCTGAGAACCTCCTTGTCTGACTCTTGCGCTGCGCGAGGAAATGGTGGGCTGCGTGTCTAGTGGAGCGTCTCTTTCTCTCTCTCTCTTTCTCTCTCTCTCTCTCGCTCCCTCCCTCCCTCTCTCTCCCTCACTCTCCTCGAACGGAAAGCGGTGTGAGCGTTATCATGATAAAATCGATTGCGATTGTCGGCTCAGACAAAGCAGTCTAACCATATCGGGAAACAGTCCTGAAAGCAAAGGGAAAAACTACAACGGTTTCTTTCTTTCTTTGAGAAAAGTACATTTACTGTGTATAGCCTGTACTTTGCACATGCTTTATAAGTGAAAATTAAAACCGTTTGAACACGTTTGTAGAAAACTCTGACTTAGACCGGTAATTGATTATTTTATGCGATCGTCTAGAGCTACGCGAGCTTTCAAAAGAAATGCCCTCAAGTATGGAGTTAAATTGTGCACGGCTTCCCGAAAGCTTTGTTCTCTTCCAACGTTTTATACGTCAGCGTAAGCTAGAAGCGCAACCAGGACATTGTCCCTCGGTTAGGGCGATTACTATCGGCCGAAAGCTCTCGCACCCTGGGTCAGGACTTCTTAATAGGAACTCTTGCTTCGTAAATTTATTTTAAAGCACGACCAACTGATGTTTCGTTTGACACGCGTTTATTTTTTAAGATACGTTCTGCAGAAAAGGGTGTGCTCCTTTACCCGGGTTTAGTTTCACCCTTGACGACGGATATTATAAAACGTTTTACTGCCGCTTTAAGAGACTGGGAGCCAGCCCGTCGTCCGATAAGGCTGGCAATCTGCCAGAGTTGGAGAGCTAGCGGGGCCCGGGGAGGCAGCTCTTCAACGCAGCCGGAGATCTCAACGGCGGCGTTCTTTTCTGACGCTGGCTGAACCCTTGCGGCAAACATTTTATAGTAACTAGCGGCTCTTTCGCTTTCATCTGCTGAGAATTGTATCACTCTTGCCCTTGGATCACGACAGACTGACGCAAATTCACTCGCGCCCGGTCATGCCCTTGCAGTCTCCCCATGACAGCTAAATAACATTTGTTGCCGAAACATAAACCAAGAAGCTCACATAGCCTAACCAGAAACAAAAGCGCCCTCAACCTTTCCGGTTTATTTGTTTTATTGAAAGTGATTAGCGAGTCAGACATATAGGCCTGTATGTAAACTACTTTAAGTTTTCTGTGAATTCTGCCACTCTCCTGAAAATCGTGAAAAAACAAATCTTGTGTCACGACGTTGTCAAAATCCGGTATTTTAATTTTTCCAAACACTTGGCAACTCACTAATGAAATAATTGCAGAATTTCTCAAACGATAAATAATCGTTTGCGAAATAACCGTTTCTATAGTGTTGCCCGTGTCCAAGTTCTTTTATACAAACACGAGCATCGGAGGAAATTCCACGCCAGTCCGGAGAATGTTGCACCATCTATTGGAACTGTTATGAAGAAGAGAAACACGATTATGGCAGAGCTTCGCTTAAGTCTAACCTTTGTCTGGCAATTCCAGCTTATCGTTAGTGCGAGCAACATCAAAGACTCGCATTTACACATCACACGTCAGCGGTTTGAAACTCTGTGTATGTAAGGCGAGGCCCTACCCTTGCTCGATTAGATGGATCGATTTTCTTCAAAAAAAAAAAAAGAAGAAGAAGAAAAGGGGAAACAGGTTAGACCTCGTACCTGTACGTTGCAAGTCACCCAATCAAAGACCTAAATTTTTCATCGTCAAATAAAACGGGTTCTACAACACGGAAGTGTTTGTACTGGTGTTTGGACTGAGATTAATTCTTAGGAGAAAGCTTTTCTCCTCTGCGGGGCGGGAGGGGGCACTGAAATGGTCTGTGATGCATAATGTCCCCTCTTCCTGCTGGCGGAGTGAAAGAACAGGTCATTGAGGGGATGGAAAATGAGAGCGGAATGAACGTGACTCGCTGGTTAGCCCCCGTAATACGAGGCGATTCCCCTGGGTGCGGAAGGTTTAAAGAGAGGAGGAAGGGTTGCATAGAGAGGGATCAGAACTGGAATTTTCTTTAGCCTTGTGCTGATTTAAACTGATTATCAGAAAAATAAACCCCTGAAAAATCTGAAATAAATCTGTTTTAGAACTAAAATACCCAAACATTAAAAATATAGTATTTTTTTTTTTAAAATAGCCATGCTGACTATCTGACATGCTGCTAACTTTTTACAGTTAGTCGCTCCTGTCATATAACAGGTCAGTTGAATTACACAGAACCTTCTTGTTTGGACAGTTTGGCCTTGTTACACAGGTTGCCATGGAGGTGACGAAAGCGCTCCAGCGGGGGGAAAAAAAAAAAAGGGGGGGGGGGTGTTTGGGGTGGGGTAGATCTGACCGGGTGGGGGTGGCTGGTTTGATGGATGAGAGAGGACAGTCTGCCTCTCTCTCTTTCAGTGGCTGAGACCATAGCCATGTCTGAAGATAAGGTTTGGATCTACGTTATTGAAATCTGGGTGCCTGTGTAACCATCAATAACAGAGTTGCTGTTTGGCGACTCAAAAAAAGCTCCCTTTTATGTCATCACCAAGCTTTGAGGTTGGGCGGCAGCGCAAGGGGGTGATTGCATCTTCCTCCGCAGCGTAATGATGAAAATTTCTCTCTGACAGATGACGGCCATTTTGGTTGGGGGAGTTTGAGTCGTGTCGTGGAGGCATTCCTTATCGGTGTGCTCACTTTGAGATAGCAAGGCACGTTGCACAGATCCCGTTCCACGACGTGGTTAGCAGCCGTGGAGACACAATCATGACAGAGAGAGAGAGAAAGAGAGAGAGAGAGATTTACCCAGCCATTCAAAGACTGCTTATTTCCTTCTCATCGTTTCTGTTAACAGGGGTTGTACTTAACTCATTTCTTATCAGGATAAGAGTCCTGATCTGGGATCAGTTTATACCTTTTGTAAGCCTTATAAATAAAGTTACACTGATCAACAGGAGCTGATTTTACATGTTCTCTTGGTCTTGGACACCTTACATGTAAAGGCCCATACTGACTGTTTTTTCCCCCCAGTTCATAGTTATGCTCTCTGGCCAGCAAGTGTCTGAAGAAAAATCCCCCTGAAAAATCCTGGTGATGGGGGAATATTTTGTGAATTCCTAATCGCACTTTTAAAGAGAGATCTCACATTTTTAGACCAAATATTCTTTTATCTATGATACTTTTTTTGGTTAAATTCATAATGGTTTGAAGTTTGAAAAGATGAGTTTTTATCATGAGTTTTTGCTGTATCATGATGAATAAACTTTTTTTTTTTTTTTTTGACAGAGAAGTACCTGTGCGGCATGGTGAAGACCAGAAAGTCTACTTAGAACTGAGAAGAAAGGCATCATACAAAGCATGGTATCTCTCTGTGACAACCCTCTCTACCTAAACATCTGCATAAAGCCCCTGCCTATTCAATTAGTATTTTTCTTTTCATTGGAATACCCCCTGCTATTTGGGAAGCTTCTGTTTTACTGGTGTAATTTCTGAACTGGCCTGCTACTTATCCTTTCTGAGATGGATCAAACAGCTGTGTGGAAGAAAACTTAATTAATGTTTCATTTCATGACATTAGCATTCTCCTTTGTAAGTGCAAACTCAGCCCATAGGAACACATTTTACCTCCTGTTTTAGCTCCTCGGCTTCCTTATTCTGATGCGTAGACTGATCTTTGCTGTCTGCTTGGCTGCTCCAAAACCATACATCAAAGCCTCCTCTCCTCCCCTTGAAAAGTAGCAGCAGCTGACATTTTAAGAATGATCCCTCTGTCTCTCCCCTCAGTGACCTTGACGGGCACAATGTGTTGTGACTTCCATGCAGCCTCTTTAAGGTTTTTTGTGTGTGCCCAGGAAGCATACAAAAAACTGTTTGACATAAACTCTCATTTTCTACAGTCCCTAAGAAATTTTTTTGAGTGTTGGAAAGCACAGGGTTTTTTTTTTGGGGGGGGGGGCTAAATGTTTTGGGTTTTTTTTTTTAATTTTTTTTTTATCTTGTTTAAAGTAATAGGCAATGGAATGCATCTAAACTAAACTTTTCAGCTCTGTCATGTAGCTAGGAACTAAACATTGATGACACATTGGGCAGTCTTTATCATTCATTGGTCTTCAGTTGTCCAATTTGAAACTGCAGCTTTTGTGGATTCATTTATGATGTCTCCTGTGTGGTTGAATGGGAACTTGATGCATTGCTCATAGTTGTCTTTCTGACTTCTCATAGGTGGATGCGAGTGCTGCTTGCAGAATGAACCCGCTCGCTGGACTCGGCATTGATCATGGCAGCCTAATGAGAGAGAGCCTCCGTGTTCACGGGGGAATGGTTTACCCTCCGGGAATTCGGACCTTGCCAACTGAGAAAGGCTATGCCGGTGACCGTGTTCCTGATTTACTCTATAAACCTGACGTGTCTTTGGACAGCAGAAAGGCAACCAATGGCTATGTTGACCTTTACAAAAGCCCACCTCCGGGGCTTCAGAAACCTATTGTGGTACCTGGGGCCACAACTGATGCCTTGGGCTTGGATCGGCGAGTCGGGCCTGCTGACAAACCATCAGAGCTTGGGCTAAATGGCAGCAGCAGCTTCTTGCGACTCCCCTGGGTGAGCCCTTACCATGATGCGGGAATGTACCCTTTCCTGGACTCCAGCAAATACGCTGCACTAAACATGTACAAGGCTTCGTTCATGTCGCAGCCCTCTCCCTACTTGCCCCAGCATCTGACCTACCAGTCCTTGTGTGCAGGTGCTGGTGGTAGTGCGGCTGGTACGGAACGCTTGTTCTACATGCCTCCATATACCCCAGCACCAATCTCATCCCCTCTTGCCCCTCCTTTGAGGATCCCCACGGCAACTGTAGCCCCTACAGCACTGTCTCCACTGATGCACTGCCAGGATAAATCAATACAGAGCATTGGGCCCCGGATACATCACGAGCCCTCAGCCTTTGGGCAGCAGCTCCATCAGCAAGCACAGTCCCATCATCAGTCCCTCAACGAGAGGCAACACAGCAATAGTGGCAGTGGTAGCAGCAGTGGGAGCAGCAAATCCAGCCGAATCCCATCAAGTAAGACTTCAAGCAGCAGCAACAGCAGTAGCAGCAGCAGCAACAGCAGCAGCAGTAGCAGTACTGGGATCAGTAGCAGCAGCACCTGTGTCCCAGTTGACTCCACTGCCACACTGGTGATGCAGTCGCCTCGTCCAACTCCTCGGCCACCACAGCCATCTGTTCCCCCGCCCCCACCTCCACCCCTTGTCGACAGCACTTTGGACTTCCAGAAGTCACTGTTCAGGAGCCCCTCTTCTTCTTCATCCTCTTCTCCAGCAATGTCCCACCCTTTCTACATGAGCGCCATAACCCAAGAGCATCGCTCCCCAGCACGGTCTGCCAGCCAGAAGCCTAAGTCCAAAGAGGGGAGTGTGGAGCACAGGAGTAGCAGTGGCGAAAGGAAGTCGAGCAAGTCACCCTCAAAGACCTCATCCGAGAAGCCGCCACAACAGGCTCAGACCAAAGACCCTGCAGATAAACCGCTGGATTTGTCTGCTAAAATTATGGAGTTTGAAGGGCCCCCCAATGGATTCCCTCCAAAACTTGAGGCTTTGGCTAAGCTGGGGTACTCCTCTACAGCCCGATATGGACCCCCTACAAACCGAGACCTTCTCAAGGATGCTCTGTCTCCTGCATCTGCTGCAGTCAGCACTTCATCTAAAACGCCTGAGAGGCCTGAAATTATAAGCACTTTACAGTCTTCCTGGATGGTGCCCAGCCCTGCGCCAGCTGTTGGCTCAGACTCCAGCCAGAACAAAAGCTCCACTGTGATCAAAAACAAGAATCTGGAGCAAGTTATGCCACAGCAAAGAAGCTCCTCCTGTCCAAGGATTGGAGAGGCCAATAATGCCGTTGTCCCTAATCCCACTCCCGTTGTTGTGACTCCTGCTGGCCGGCCAGCCTCAGCATCGCCCTCTCCCAAGAACGGCGAATGGCCCAAGTCTGCTCCTACCCCTCCAGAGAAGCCACCAGCTACAAGCCGTGTTAACAGTCACCCATCAGCTGTCAAACCAGCAAAGACCCTGAAAAAACCTGAGGGTCAAGAAATCAGCTTCAAACCTCAGCAGCCCCACTTAGAAAATGGACACCCACCCAGTCATCTGTATATGCCCCAGGGTGATGCCTACCTATCCCACAGCTTGGCATATGCCAACAGGTACCTCCCATACCCTGTCCCTGATAGTATGTCTCTCCCCCACTTGCAGTTGCCTGGCAAGGGTCCGGTTTATCCCCACCCAGTTCTACTTGGTAGCAACAGCCTGTATCCAGCACGTTTGCCCCCAAAGCATGGCCTCCCATATGGAATACCTCCAAGTCATGGAGATTACATGACCTACCATGACTCCCAAGAGATGGTTCACCCATTGATGTCCTCACACATGTCTCTAGACCCCAAAGTCAGTGAACGTTTGGAGGTCAGATCCAGACCTCAGGAGAAACCTTGGCATCATGAGGAATCTCCTTATAAGAGGCAGAGTGCCTCAGACGCTGATACATCTTACAAGTCTGAGAGAGAGTCAGAAAAGCCAGAGGTTCTGGGCTCAAAGCCACAGAGCAAAACTCAGGCAGTGGGTAAAGACGAGATCGTCTGCATCGACTTGGTTCAAGATGACACAGATGGCAGTCCTCAGACAAACAAATACAGCGTGATCACTGCCAAGAGGAGAGATCCCACCAAGCCGGACGGTAGCAGCTCTGGGAGTGGCAGCAATACTGAGGGGAAGGAGCCAGAACTCATGCAGATCCTGCGCTCAGGCCAGCCCGCAGAAGCCAGGCCAGCTGAGTCCGAACGACAGCCAGAACCCTGCAGCCAGCCCAGGCCTCAGGAGCAGCCTGACTCCCCCAGGCACAGTCAGGGCGAGGAGAGTCCCAGTGAGCAAAGCCCACTGCCCGACATGCTGGAGGAGCAGACCCTGCGTTGTGCCAGGACCTCCGGCGACAGGAAGACTGCCGGCGAGACGGATTTCAAGCCCGATCGGCACCACGCCATCCGGCATTACATGAATCTGGGAAAGGACTGCCCAGAGGATACAGAGTCTCATGAAGATGAGGAGGAGGGTCACGGCTCTTCCAAAAACAAGAGGTCCAGCTTGGCCAAGAGGATTGCCAACTCATCAGGCTACGTGGGTGACCGGTTCAAGTGTGTCACCACTGAGCTATATGCTGACTCCAGCAAGCTGAGCAGAGAACAACGTGCCCTTCAGGTGAGATTGCCATTCAGTTATAATGCTTGTTAGGGTTGACCAGCCTAGTATTTTTTTTTTGTTTTTTTAAAACAATATTTCTTCTGTTAGTTGTTTTATTATCTCCAATCCAGACTTTTTAGCTCTGCTGTAGGCAGCTTAATGCCACCCTTTTTTATGTGGTTTTAGTTACGCAAGGACTGGCTTGAAAATGGAGGCAAGCTCGAGTGAGCCCTCCGCTTTTGAAACGGCTATTACGTCAACTAGCCTGGCTCAGTCATATTGATTGCTTAGGTAATTATGGTTGGCTGATGCCCACAGTCCCCTCCCCCCTTCCCCACCTCCCGTCTTCTGCTTCCTGCTGCGAGCCCCACCGTGGTGTCCAGCGCTTTAGTTAGCGGGGGAAAGAGTTAACACAACACACAGTCTGTGGCTGTGCTGTTCAGCCAAGTGGAAGCTCAGCTGTCGAGCGTGTGCCACGGCCTCACAAAACCCTTAATGCTGCAGGCAACTGTTAACCTGCAGGTGAGCCCTGGAGACTGGTGTCGTGTGTGTGTGTGTGTGTGTGTGTGTGTGTGTGTGTGTGTGTGCGCGTGCCTGTCTGTCCTAGAGGGCTTGTCGATGTTGCCCCCCACCCCCCCTCCACCCACCCACCCCCACAAGCACACTCAATGCCTCACACACACACATCCCTAGGCTCCTGATCTCAGCGAGCGCAGTGGCTGCCCTCCAAGCTTAAGTGAAATCCGGCCCATTCGTTCCTAATGGGAGAGATTAGCTCTCTTCACAAGCCTCTTGGTCTCTGTCGGGCAGATTCATCAGCATAGACTGGGGAGTTCAAACGTGATGACCAAAATCCTCATGTAACAAAACACCTTGGATGGCCAAATACATTATGTATATACCCCACAATATGTAGCCAGTGTAAGTGTTCACATTAGAGATTGCATGCTCGGTGGTACAATCTGTAGTGCTTACTTACCTACACAATACAGACTTTCTTGAGATTCTGTGTTGTGTTTTCGCTAGGGATGCAACGGTACAGTGTTCCCATGGTATGTATCACTGTTTTTGGGCCACGGTAACGGTACGGTTTCGAATATCTTTATGTTAAAGAAAAAAATGTAAACACATAACCCTTTAAGCAATGAACTCTTTATTTTGCCTGCTGACAAATAAAACTTTCCATTCAGAAAAATGGCGGCATGATTGACTAGGCCAACAGTGGCAAAGCAGTGCTTGCAGACTGTACTTTGTTTATTTATGTTCTTCTTACTCTTGTCATCGTATTGAACGCTCAATCCAAAATGTTCCCACACAGCGGATTTGAACGACGGCGTATTAGGGCCACACGGAGGAAAAAACATTCCGAGATTTCCTTTGGGATCACTAAAGTATCTATCTATCTGTGTTCTGAGATTTCGAGGTCGTAATATAACGAGAATAAAGTTGTAATATTACAAGAATAAAGTCGTAATTTTACGAGCAGAAGCCATACTATTATAAGAGTAAAGTCATCATTTTATGAGAAAAAAAGTCATATTATGTGAATATAGTAGTAATTTGTAGACCACGTGTTATTTTAGAGGGGAAATATCAGAGTTAAAATGAGGAACGTGGAGCATCTTGAAGTTATACTTCAGTACTTCACAAACAAGAGACTGTCCTCTTGCCCATTGGTTACTGGTGGTATATTTTCCTAAAAATTATGTTGTTTTCCGTGATATTTTGCAATTATATTTTTGTAATATTATGAATTTTTTTCTCGTAAATTTACGACTTTATTCTCATAATACTATGCGCTTTTTCTTGAAATAGTATGACTTTATTCTCATTAAATTACGACTTTATTCTCGTAATATGACTTTTTTTTCTCTCAATTACGACTTTATTCTCGTTATATTACGACCTTATTCTCGAAATCTCAGAATTTTCTCCCTCAATGTGGCCCTAATACTCCATAGTAGATTTGAAAAACGGAGGTGCCTCTTAAAATTTGCTTCTCTCTGTCTGGCTGGCGGTCTCCATGGTCAAGTTGGAGCTGAGAGAATATTTGTTTTTAGTTTACCCTCTCCTCTCCAGCTCGATTTACATACGGAGCGCTGATAGGCCCCAGGGAAATTCTGATAGGCTCCAGAGATTAGTTCTGTGGATCTGAATGTACAACGTGCGTGTGGTCTGCAGCACAATAAGCAAGTTTTGGGAATTGTAGGAAAATGACATATACATACCGCAGTTGACGCATTGAACCGTGGGGGCACCGGACAGTTCGACAACATACCATGTACCATTGCATCCCTAGTTTTTACACAGCGTCAAAAAACCTTGAAAGTGCTGAGATGTCCCTCAAGAAGAAATTCAAAATGCTTTAACGATATGTTCTCATTTTATATACTTACTGCTCAGTTATGCTTTGTTTGTATATCTGGCCTTGATGTGAGTTGCAGTCTTTTTCTTTTTTTTTGTAATATAACATTTCTGAAATATTTTTAATTGATTCATGATGATGTTTGTACATGGTAGGGGGTGATGTTCATGTTCTTGATTGTTTTAGATGTATAATTGATCTGATTGAAAACAAAAGATATTGAGCACACATTTTAATTGCTTAGATGGAAGTCTTATCACAAGAGGACAGTAATTTAAGTCAACCTGCTGCTAACCGTCAGGTCAGTTCCTTAATTTTTTATTACTGAACAAACATGAAGTGAGATTATTTGGTTTAAAAGAAAAACGCTGTAGGGTGTGAGTTTCGAGTCAGGCTTTCATTTTCTTTTTCTTTTCTTTTTTTTTTTTTAACCTTTTAACTTTAACCTGTTTGAGCTAATTCCATACAGCATTCCTCACAATATCAATCTCAATTTTAGGGAAAACAAAAAATGAAACGCATGAATGGACTTCACCTACTGTTTCTATGTTCTTATATGTCCAGTGTCTTTTGTTTTGTTTTGTTTTGTTTTTATTGTTGAATGTCTTGTCGGTACTCTGTTTACGTCGCGGGAAGGTTTTAGTTGAGCAGTCTAGCTCTGACACTAGTCAGTCAGCACTGAAGGCCTGGTTTCATGGCTGTGTATTTGTTTTTTTATGTTGTTGTTGTGTGTGTGTGTGTGTGTGTGTGTGTGTGTGTGTGTGTTTGTG